>NC_037673.1:117109779-117394987 GCF_003255815.1 Theropithecus gelada
GGTGGCGGGCGCCTGTAGTCCCAGCTACTCGGGAGGCTGAGGCAGGAGAATGGCGTAAACCCGGGAGGCGGAGCTTGCAGTGAGCTGAGATCCGGCCACTGTACTCCAGCCTGGGCGACAGAGCCAGACTCCATCTCAAAAAAAAAAAAAAAAGAAAAAAGAAATAAAAGAAGTTCATGTGTGTGTTTCTTTAAAACAATATCTCTTGATCTATTCTTAGTATAATTATGTTTCTTAACAATATTTCCTTTCTGTTGTCCTTACTCTGGTGAATGTATTGCTTCTTTTAGCAACAACATGTATCATACAATCACTTTTTCAATTGCTCTGGTTATCATGTGAATTTATGTTTCTTACATGTGAAGATGGATTGTTCCCTAAAAGGTTGGACATCAAGCCTGCATATTTTGTTTTTGATTTGCAGTTGTTTTGTTTCACTTAATGTTTTCTGTATTCAGAACCTGATGCGCTGACAGTAAGGGAACACATATGGGTATCTTTTTAAGCAATATGCATGGGAACTATGGAAACACTTTTCTAGTTATATTTATTTATTTTGTTTTTAAGACAGTTGTTTTTTAGATATAAGTGAGACTGAGTGGGGTGGACTTAATGTGAAGCACATGTGTTGGCCAGTTTGCAGGCACTTGTTAGAGCTCTCTGAGCATATGTGGAATAATGAATTCTGTTTCTGTTATGTGTTTCTCGTGAAGCCTAGCACTGTGTTTTTAAAGGCTAGGAAGTATATAAATGTATTGGAACCTTTTCTCCCATACGGCAATAAAGTGGAAAGGATAAAAATAATTGTAGGTAAGAGAGATTAGATTTCTCCAGGATAAAGCAGATTTGTATCTTTTATTTTTTGTATGAAATTTTCTACCTATCATTCTACCCACTATCTATCTATCTATCTATCTATCTATCTATCTATCTATCTATCTATCTATCTATCTATCTGTCTTTCCCATCTAACCGTAAGCATCTTAAGGCAGAAGCCTATGAGTTTAATTGTTGAATTTCCTTAATTTGTTTGAAATAAACACATATATATACCTCCTCGATATGTCACTTAATGAGATATACTTTTTTAACTTTTAAGTTCAGAGGTACATATGTAGTTTCATTATATAGGTATATTGTGTGTCACAGGGGTTTGAGGTACAGATTATTTTATAAGCTGCGTAATAAGCATAGTACCTGAAAGAAAGGTTTTCAATCATCATCTTTCTCCCACCCTCCATGCTCAAATAGGCCTCAGTGTCTGTTGTTTTCTTCTTTATATACTCAATGTTTAGCTCCCACTTATGAGTAAGAATATGGGTATTTGGTTTTCTATTTCTATGCTAGTTTGATTAGCATAATGGCCTCCAGCTCCATCATTTGAGATCTGCAAAGGACATGATCTTTATTTTTTATGAATGCCTATTATTCCATAGTGTATATATACCACATTTATTTACCCAGTTTAACATTGATAGGCACTTAGGTTGATTCCATGTGCTTTTGTGAATAGTGCTGCCATGAACATATGTGTGCATGTGTATTCATGGTAGAATGATTTATATTCTTTTGAGTATATACTCAATAATGGGATTGCTAGGTGAAATGGTAATTTTGAGATGATTTCTACAAGTGATTTCCGAACATTATTTCTAAACATGAGTTTTGTAACATTATTTCTAAAATGCAATTATCAAATGCTATTAAGTATTTCTTTTATGCCTCTTGACCATTAAAAGCATCTTAGAATGTTTTGATTCTGCTCACCACCTTACTAATATTTTATAATTATTTGTTTTCTGTGTCATAAAGTAGCCATTACTAAAATTGTTTTATACAGCATTGCTTATTTAAATTTACTGACATGTTTTCCAATTTCTTGGCTCACTATGCCTTCACACACCTTTCTGTCTCAGTTTTCATATTCTTAAAATACAACCTTTAGTTCTTTCAGTTAAGATCAGTTAGTAGAAGACTCTCTTTGTTTTTGTTTTGAATTATATTTACTTTACCGTTCATTTTAGATTATGACTTACTACTGGGCGTAGGATTCTAGGCAAACAGTTATTTCCAGTCTGCATTTTAAAAATATTAATCTATTATTTTCTGGGCTGCAGTGTTGCTTTTGAGAAGCCTGAAATCAGCTGTCAGCAAGATCTTTTATTTACTTTTGTCATTGGCCGTTATGATGACCCAAGATGTGTGATTAAAAAAAAAAATTACACCCGTATCTGATGTTTTTCTTCTTCTATCCAAGGATTCATGATTTTTGCCAATTCTGAACTATCATTCTTTAAATGCTAATTTATTTCCATTTTTCTTACTTTTATTCTTTCTCAATTTCTATCAATTTTGTTTTTTCTTATTTTATCATTTACATCTCCTAACCACTTTTTCTATTTTTAATATATTTATGCTTATCCACTTCATTTCATCTTGTTCATGTCCTTAGTCAATTTAAACATACTACTTCACAGATTGTCTTTTTCTATTATCCTAAGTTCTTGGGATTCCATTCCTATTGCTTGTTCTCTGGGCTGACTTTCTGGCACAGTGTACGGTTTTTTTATATATTTTGTCCTTTTTACTTGTAAGGTCATCCTAAGCTTTGAAATCACCTAAGGTCTGACTTTCATCTACTCTGGCAGATGTTCCTGTGCTTTTGCTACAGTCCACTGCTAGACATAATTGCCAAGATGTATAGGTTCTATAGATTTGAACCCCAAACCTAGGTCAAGTTTTTTAAATGTTGCAAAAAAGAACACCTTTTTTTTTCTTTCATGGACCCAGAATATGAGGAAAGCATCCATGTCTTCTACTTTGAATAGATATATTTATTTTTCCTGCCTACCCACTAACAGATGGTGCAGCTGTTCTATATTCCTTCTATGATTGATATATCTCTACCTCCTCATTATCTATGGTCTACATCAGTGTCAACCCCCGAATTGTTTGGTTACTCAGCAAATGATCAACTTTCTCCCAAACAAAGGTTTATTTCCATACCAGCTCATTGGTTTACACTATTGTTTCTTGCCCTTGGAAAGTCCCTTTCCTTTTTAAACAAACCTAGATATGCATTTTGAGAGATGTTTCAAATTATCTAGTCTAGCTAGACTAGTAAATTGTGATAAATATAAGTCTCCCAGAATGCTAAGTTATTTAGCTATGGTTTCACTAAGTATTGAGGACCAATATCACCCAAAAATAAGCTGATTTTTAATGTTTGTAATCAACTCATCATAAAGAAGCAGAGGACAATAAAATAAATTGATAGTGAAGATTTATTTAAAACATAGTACTTCAAAGGGGATTTAAAGAATTTAAAATAGAGACATCCTTATCACTATATATCACCACAATAAAATAAGAGTTGATGATTTAAAATTTACAATTCTGGATTAGGATTAAGATGGCAGATAAGAGGCAGAACTGTCTTGGGTGGACAGAGCAGCATGTGGAGACTTACATCGTGAACTTTTTGCACCAAGAACTATGCAGGAACATACCAGGAAAGCAAAGAGAATCAGCAGACCTTTTGAAGGACTGGATCACCACTGCAGGCTCCCTGAGACACTGAAAAACTGTGAGTCAGCTTGCTTTCTGAACAGACTGCTCATGGTCTGGGATGAGTTCTCAGCCCTGGTCATTGTTGGCCTGGAAGTAGATTTGGTGGTGTTGTCGGGGGACAATGGTACTGGACATTAGAACTGCCAGCTGCATGGGATTGGCGTGAGGCTGGTGACTGCTGGTATTTCCCCATTTCCCTGGTGACCTGTATGACTCAGTTAGAGGCAGCCATAATTCCACTGGACTGGGAACTAGACTCCCATTCTCCACAGCAGCTAAAACAAGCCCTGACCAAGGAGAGCCTGAGCTCAGACAGACCTATCCCTGCCCCGATCTGGTGGTCTTTCTCTACCCACCCTGGTAGCTGAAGACAAAGGTCAGAATCTTTTGGGAGCCGTATGCCCCGCCCACTGCCTGAGAATCCTGAATACTTAACCAGGTGTCCCTAGGGCAAGTTTACATTCCCCCATAGGACCTCAGCTGATGCACTCTTGAAAGCATCACCTCCTGGCTGGAGGCCAACCAACACAAAACCAGCACACTAAATGAAAACACAACCAAAGACCCTCACAGAGTCCACCTCACTCCCCTACTACCTCCACTGGAGCAGGTGCTGGTGTCCACAACTGTAAGACCTGAAGACGGATCACATCACAGGACTCTTTGCAGATACTCCCTAGTACCAGCCTGGAGCCCAGTAGCTCTGCTGGGTGGCTAGGCCCAGAAGAGCAAAGACAATTACTACAGTTTGACTCTTAAGAAGCCCCATTCCTAGGAGAAGAGAGAGAACACCACACTAAGGGAGCACCCTGTGGAACAAAAGAATCTGAATAGCAGTCCATATCTTCCCTCTCACATAATCTACCCAAATGAGAAAGAACCAGAAAAACAATTCTGGTAATACGGTAAAACAAGGTTCTTTAACACCCCCAAAATTTTGTACCAGCTCACCAGCAATATATCTAAGTCAAGACAAAAATCTCTGAATTTCCAGAAAAAGAATTCAGAAGGTCAAATCCAGGAGGCATCAGAGAAAGGTGAAGTCAAACATAAAGAAATTAAAAACATGTTACAGGGTATAAAAGGAAAATTCTGTGAACTAGAAAGCATAAATAAACAAAACAATCATAACGTCTGGCAACCAAGGACACACTTAGAAAAATGCAAAATGCACCGGAAAGTCTCAGCAAGAGACTTGAATAAGCAGAAGAAAGAACTTCAGAACTTCAAGACAAGGCTTTTGAATTAACCCAGTCCATCAAAGACAAAGAAAATAGAATTAAAAAAAAAAAAAAAAAAATGAACAAAGCCTCCAAGAAGTTTGGCACTGTGTTAAAATTCCAAACCTAGTAATAATCAGTGTTCCTGGGTAAGAAGAGAAATCTAAAAGTTTGGAAAACATACTTGAAGGAGTAATTGAAAAAAACTTTCTTGGCTTTTCTAGAGATCTAGACATGCAAATACAAGAAGCTCAAATAACACCTGGGAATTTCATTGTAAAAAGATTTTCACCTAGGCACATAGTCATCGGGTCATCTAAAGTCAAGACAAAGGAAAGAATCTGAAGAGTTGGGAGGCAAAAGCCTCAGGTAACCTATAAAGGAAACCCTATCAGATTAACAGCAGATTTTCAGCAGAAACCCTCAGGATAAAGAGATTGGGGCCCTATCTTCACCCTCCTTAAACATAACAATTACCAGCCAGGAATTTTTTATCCCAAAGAAACTAAGCTTCATAAATAAAAGAAAGATACGGTCTTTTCCAGATAAGCAAATGCTGAGAGAATTCGCCACTACCAAGCCAGCACTACAAAAACTGCTAAAAGGAGCTCTAAATCCTGAAATACACCAAAGTAGCATATTCTTAAAGCATAAATCTCACAGGACCTATGTAACAATAACACAATGAAAAAGAACCAAGGTATTCAGGAAACAAACAGCATGATGAATAGAATAGTACCTCACATCTCAATACTAATGTTGAATGTAAATGGCCTAAATGCACCACTTAAAAGATATAGAATTGCAGAATGGATAAGAACTCACCAAACAAGTGTCTGCTGTCTTCAGGAGACTCACTTAACACATAAGGACTCACATAAACTTAAGGTAAAGGAGTGGAAAAAAAGATATTCTATGCAAATGGACACTGAGAACGAGTAGGAGTAGTTATATCAGACAAAATAAACTTTAAAGTAACAGAAGTTAGATAAGAAAAAGAGGGGCATTATGTAATGATAAAAGGACTAACCTGACAGGAAAATATCACAATTCAAAATATATAAGCACCTAAAACTTGAGGTCCCAAATTTATAAAACAGTTACTACTAGATCTAAGAAATGAGATTGACAGCAACACAATAATAGTGGAGGACTTTAATATTCCACTGACAGCACTAGATAGGTCATCAAGACAGAAAGTCAAACAATGGACTTAAATTATACCCTACAAGAAATGCAGCTGACAGATATTTACAGAACATTCTACCCAACATTTGCAGAATATACATACTATTCATTAGCACATGGAACATTCTCTAAGATAAGCCACAAAACAAGTCTCAGTAAATTTAAGAAAATCAAAATTGTATCAAGTACTCTGTCAGATCACAGTGAAATAAAACTGGAAATCAACTCCAAAAGGAGTCCTCAAAACATGCTAACACATGGAAATTAAATAATCTGCTCCTGCGTGATCACTGGGTCACAATGAAATCAAAATGGAAATTACAAAATTCTTTGAACTGAACGATAATAGTGACACAACCTATCACTACTTCAAACTGAACGATAATAGTGATTAAACCTTTGAGATACAGCAAAAGTGGTGCTAAGAAGAAAATGTATAGCATTAAATGCCTACATCAAAAAGTCTGAAAGAGGGCCAGGAATGGTGGTTCACACTGGTAATCCCAGCACTTTGGGAGGCCAAGGTGGGGGGATGAGTTGAGGTCAGGAGATCAAGACAAGTCTGGCCAACGTGGTGAAACCCCATCTCTATTAAAATATAAAAATTAGCTGGACATGATGACATGCGCCTGTAATCCCAGCTACTCAGGAGGCTGAGGCAGGAGAATCACTTGAACCCTGAACCCAAGAGGTTGAGGTTGCATTGAGCCAAGACCATGCCACTGCATTCCAGCCTGGGGAGCAGAGTGAGACTCTGTCTCAAAAAATTAAACAAAAAAAAATAAGTCTGAAAGATAACAAATAGTCTAAGGTCACATCTCATGAAATTGGAGAAACAAGAACAATCCAAACCCAAATCCAGCAGAAGAAAAGAAATGACAAAGACCAGAGCAGAACTAAATGAAATTGAAGCAACAGCAACAACAAAAATACAACAGATAAATGAAACAAAAAGTTATTTCTTTGAAAAGATAAAATTGATAGACCATTAGCAAGATTAACCAAGAAAAGAAGAGAGAAGATCCAAATAAACTCAATTAGAAATGAAACAGGAGATATTGCAGCTGATATTATATAAATATAAAAAATATGCAAGGCTGCTATAAACATCTTTACATACATAAACTAGAAAACCTGTAGGAGATGAATAAATTCTCGGAAATGCACAACCCTCCTAGACTAAACCAGGAAGCTATAGACTCTCAGAACAGACCAATAACAAGCAGTGAGGTTGAAATGGTAATTAAAAATTTGCCAGCAAATAAAAGTCCAGGACCAGACGAATTCATGGCTGAATTCTATCAGGCATTCAAAGAATAATTGGGACCAATTTGTTTAACCCTATTCCAAAAAATAGAGAATGAGAGAATCCTCCCTTAATCATTCTGTGAAACCAATATCACCCTAATACCAAAACCAGGAAAGAACAACAAAAAAGGAAAACTACTGACTAATATCCCTGATGAACATCAATGCAAAAATCCTCAACAAAATACTATCTAACTGAATCCAACAACATATCAAAAAGATAATCCACCATGATCAAGTGGGTTTCAAACCATGGATGCAGGAATGGTTTAACATACATAAGTCAATAAATGTGATACACCACATAAACAGAATTAAAACCAACAATCGCAAGATCATCTCAATAGGTATATAAAAAGCATTTGACAAAATCCAGCATCGCTTTATGATTAAAAACCTTAGCAAAATCACCACAGAGAGACATACCTTAAGGTAATAAAAGCCATTTATGATAAACCCACAGCCAACATAATACTGAGTAGGGAAAAGTTAAAAGCATTTCCCTTGAGAATTGGAACAAGACAAGGATGCTCACTTTCACCACTTTTATTCAACATAGTACTGAAAGTCCTAGCCAGAGCAATCAGACAAGAGAAAGAAATAAAGGGCACTCAAATTGGTAAAGAGGAAGTCAAACTGTTGCTGTTTGCTGATGATATGACTGTATACCTAGAAAACCCTAAAAATTCATCCAAAAAGCTCCTAGAACTGGTTAAGTGACAAAGTTTTGGGATACAAAATTAATATACAAAAATTAGTAGTTCTGCTATACACCAACAGTGACCAGGCTGAGAATCAAATCAAGAACTCAACCCCTTTCACAATGGCTGCAAATAAATAAATTAATTAATTAAATAAAATACTTAGGAATATACCTAACCTAGGATGTGAAAGACTTCTACAAGGAAAACTATAAAACACTGCTGAAAGAAATCATAGATGACACAAACAAATGGAAACACATACCACACTCATGAATGGATAAAATCAATATTGTGAAAATGACTATACTGCCAAAAGCAATCTACAAATTCAATACAATTCCCATCAAAATATTACCATCATTCTTCACAAAACTAGAAAAAATCCTAAAATTCACATGGAACCAAAAAAGAGCCTGCATAGCCAAAGCAAGACTAAGAAAAAAGAACAAATCTGGAGGCATCACATTACCCGACTTCAAACTATACTGTAAGGCCATAGTCACCAAAACAGCATGGAAACAGTGTAAAAATAGGCACATAGACTAATGGAACAGAATAGAGAACACAGAAATAAAGCCAAATATTAATACTTAAAGCCAACTTATCTTTGACGAAGCAAACAAAAACATCAAATGGGGAAAGGACACCCTATTCAACAAATGGTGCTGGGGTAACTGGCTGGTCATATGTAGAAGAATGAAACTGAATTCTCATCTCTCACCTTACACAAAAATCAACTCACGATAGATCAAAGACTTAAGTCTAAGACCTGAAACCATAAAGATTCTAGAAGATAATATTGGGAAAACCTTTCCAGTCCTTGACTTCGGCAAAAACTTCATGATGAAGAACCCAAAAGGAAATGCAACAAAAACAAAGATAAATAGATGGGACTTAATTAAACCAAAAAGCTTCTGCACAGCAAAAATTAATAATTATAATAATAATAATAACCAACAGAGTTAACAGCCAACCCACAGAGTGGAAGAAAAATCTTCATAATCTATACATCCAATAAAGAAATAAAATCCAGAATGTACAAGTAACTCAAACAAATTGCAAGAAAAAAAAATCCAATCAAAAAGTGGGCTAAGGACATGAACAGACAATTCTCAAAAGAAGATCTACAAATGGTCAACAACCATATGGAAGAATGCTTAACAACACTAATTATCAGGGAAGTGGAAATCAAAACTACAATGCCATACCAACCCACTCCTGCAAGAATGGCCATAATCAAAAAATCAAAAAATAATAGATGTTGGCATGGATGTGGTGAAAAGGGAACATTCTTAAACTGTTGGTGGGAATACAAACTAGTATAACAACTGTGGAAAAACATGTGAAGATTCCTTAAAGTACAAAAAGTAGATCTAGCATTTGATTCAGCAGTCCCCCTACTAGGTATCTAGCTGGAGGAAAAGAAGCCATTATATGAAAAAACAACAACAACAACAACAGCAACAAAAAAAAAAACTTGCACACACATGTTTACAGCAGCACAATTTGCAGTTTCAAAAATATGGAACCAGCCCAAATGCCCATCAATCAATGAGTGAATAAAGAAAATGTGGTATGTATGTACCATGGAATACTACTCAGCCATAAAAAGGAATGAAATAATGGCACTAGCAGTAACCTGAATGGAATTGGAGACTATTATTCTAAGTGAAGTAACTCAGGAATGGAAAATCAAACATGTTCTCACTCATATGTGGGAGCTAAGTTATGAGGATGCAAAGGCATAAGAATAATACATTGGATTTTGGAGATTTGGGGGAAAAGGTGGGGGATGGCGAGAGATAAAAGACTACACATTGGGTACAGGGCACACTGCTCTGGTGATGGGTACACCAAAATCTCAGAAATCACCCACTTGGGAGAGACTGAGGTGGGAGGATCACTTGCAGTGAGCTGCATTCATGCCACCGCACTCTAGCCTGGGTGACAGAGCGAGAGACCCCATCTCAACAACAACAAAAAAGAAATGTTAGCCAGATTCATTAATTTTTGAATTCCTTTGGTGTTGGCAGATATAATAGTAACCTTTTGTAAAATACAAGTTGAGTACCCCTTATCTGAAATGCTTGAGACTAGAAATGTTTCAGACTTCAGATTTTTTCAGATTTTGGAATATTTGTATGTACTTAGTGAAATACCTGGTGAATGGGGCCCAATTCTAAACATGAAATTCGTTTATGTTTTATATATATCTTATACAAATAGCCTGGAGGTAATGCTATACAATGTTTTAATAGTTTTGTTCATGAAACAAAGCTTGGGCTGCATTTTGACTGTGATCTGTCACAGGAGGTCAGGTGTAGAATTTTCACTTGGGGCAACACGTTAGTGCTCAAAAAGTTTTAGAATTTGGAGCATTTCAGATTTCATATTTTTGGATTAAGGATGCCCAACCTGTATAGAAATGGCATCACAGACAGCTTATTTTTCCAAAGTCATCCATTCAGTTATTAGTAATGTGGTATTTTCAACCAGAAGTATATCTAAAAGCTGCTTAAACAATGTATTTGAGCCATTTTTTAGAATAATTCATGACACATAGAGAAGAATTTCAGTAATGGTAGTCAATATGATAATACCACTGTGAACCAGGCACTGTTTGAAACATTCCATTTATTGACTTATTTAAGTCTAACAAGGTCATGAGATTCAATTATAATCCCATTTAAAGACAAAATACTCTGAGGTATCTCTTTCTCAAAGACATGTTGGGATTTACAGCCAAGCCATGTGCAGCCTGGCTCCACAGTCTAGTTGTGAGCTACTGCTCTGCACTTTTTCTTTTTTTAAACACAAATTCATGCACATGCAAACACATACAATACACATGCATACCAACACACATACCCCAATACACCCACACACAGCCAATGGCGTGATGATTATCTTAGAAATGTTTCTACTTAGATTTGTCTCTCTCTTTATCTGATTGGGAAGAAAAGGGACAAATTTTCTCACTCTTCAATTTATAATAGTGGCCCCAATATAATGGATCATCTAATCTAATATAGAAAGATGTTATTTTAGAGGAGTTGAGGTACATATTTTATACGATTGAAGCCAATATCTTATCTGTGCAATTAATTTCATGGAGTTCTGAAATTATTACAACTCTGATTTTGTTACTGTTGGAAAACTATATTTTATTTCAAACAAGTATGTAGTGACTTAATATAGAATCTGTACTGTCTTCTCAGAACAAACAAATGAATGACATTTTTTACTAGCAATAACTTATTTTTGTTGCTTAGTCATCTTATGTATAATGATTACCTGTTAATAGATATTAGATATTTAATGCTTATTTTGGATTTAATTTATTTTTATTGTTTAATATTAAGTCTTTTTGTTATTATAATTTGTTTAAACCATATAATTGTTTGAAAATAGACTGGAATTATAGTCAACTTTATTTTAAGAAGATCATGAAAATGGAAATAATGTTCTAACTGAATAGAAATAGCCTTTTGTTTTCTTTCATGATATATCCAGGTATATCATATTCTATTTTCTTTTATCATTTGACTGGCTAAACTAGTGAAAAATGTCTGTAGAAATGATTTTTACCTGCTCAAAATCCGAAGACCTAAAAGAATGGCAGCTTTTCTAATTCTTTTTTGCCTTAAAGTACTCTAATGATGAAGGGATGCTGGATTTTATGGAAAGCTTTTTCTGCATCTAAGGAGAAATGCAGAACCACTGTGAGATACCATCTCATACCAGTCAGAATGGCTATGATCAGGAAGTCAAAAAATAACAGGTGTTTTCTAGGTTGCAGAAAAAAGGGAATATCTATACACTGTTGATGGGAATTATACACTGTGCAGCCACTGTGGAAAGCAGTTTGGAGATTTCTCAAAGAACTTAAAACAGAGCTATCAATCAACCCAGCAATCCAAATACTAGATACATACCCAAAAGAAAATAAATCATTTTACCAAAAAGACACACACACTTGTATGTTTAACACAGCATTATTCATAATAGCAAAGACACGGAATCAACCTAGATGTCCATGAACATTGCACTGAATAAGGAAAATGTGGTCCCTATACACCATGGAATACTATGCAGCCATTAAAAAAGAATGTAATTATGTCCTTTGCAGCAACATAGATGCACCTGGTGGCCATTATCTTACATGAATTAACAACACAGGAAAAGAAAACCAAATACCACATGATCTCACTTATAAGTGGGACATGGATATAAAGGTGGAAATGACAGATTCTAGACACTACTGGAGGGGATAGGGTAGCAGGCAGCAGGTCAACAATGGTTGAAAAACCACCAATTGGGTACTATGTTCAATACCCAGATGACAGGATCATTCATATCCCATACCTCAGCAACATAGTTTACCCATTTAACAAACCTGCACATGTAGCCCTGAACCTAAAATAAAAGTTGAAAAAAATACTCTCATGGTCATTTTAAATTATTGCCACTGAGTTTAAATCTGTGACCTATAAATACTACAATGAATTTTATATTCATGGCATTAACATGTTTGGTGACTATATATAGAAAGAGAGACATGAGCTACATACACATAAAGTTTTCGTGGAAGTGGTCATTCTAATATAATGCCCCCCAACAATAGTCTTGTAATTTAACATCAGTAAAATAGCAATTTTTAAGGCAGTGTATTTTGTGGAAAAAATAGTGTTTGATTTACACACAGATAGGGAATTGGAATTACATTTAAGCTGGTTGCATGTACTTGTCAGTGGATCATTACATATGGTATAGAACATTAATTTAACTGCTGTTTTGTTCACAGGGTAACTTTTGGCCAACTCCTTCATCTTTATTAAAAAGTAGCTGAATGGTACTGTCAAAGCTGAATGACTTCACTACTCAGAAAAAAATAGAAACAAGTCAAAACAAAACACAATTCTTCTCCCTTGCTTCTCTATCTGAGTCTCTCACCTACAGAGCTACTATTAGGCATTAACCCTTTAAATTGAACTAGCTTATTGGCTAGGCAGTTTTCACTTTGCCATTGTGTGACTTGGCAGTCTATGAATTGGCTCTCAGTGACTTGGCTGAAGTTCTGCAGAGCCTAGAGGCAGTGAGTGAGAGAAATATCCGTTGCCCACAGTTTTTAAAAAGAGACGATTGTAAGGCCTAGGCCTTGGCAACCAGAAGAGCAGAGTACGGGTGGGGAGAGGAGAGGAGCCAAAGGGTAATAACAAACAAGTAAAGGGAAACGGTGAGAGTGAGAGGCTAAACACAACTTTCGTCTAGCTTAAAATTGTGTTGAGGCAATAGCAAATATGACTTGCCTTCTTTGTATACAAGAAAAAATATTTTTCTTCTTTCAGCAAATGCTTATTGAAGATTGTGTATCAATCAGTGTGCAAGGGCTGGAGAATCAACAATTAAGAAGTTTTTATACCTGGTCTGCTGGTGCTAACGGATTAACTGAGGAAATTAATAAGGAAGGCAGACAGACCAGTAATTATAATGCCGTTAGATAAACATAAGCAACAATGGAAATATATAAGTACTATATAGTTTCTAAGAAATTGTAAGGGCATGGGAAAGGGAAGAAAATGTTTTGTTTTCTGTTCCTTTTCCTTTAACTATGTTATCCAGCCCTTTTACACTGAAGGAAAACCCTACTTTCAGGTTGCATCATCACACTGCGCTGCATGAAGTGAGGTGTGGCAAAAACAAACCCTAAGCAGCATTCCTGCAAAAGAATGCTACCTATGCCTACAGGGAGACACGCGCTCAACTGCCCTTGATTACCTTGGATTTAATTTTTCTCTAGCTGGCTTTCACTCTTTCTGATGAAAAGAGCAAGTAAAAGAAAATGCAACTGTTCCCTCTGAAAAATAGTGCCAGGGACAAATCATCCATGTGCAGCTTCACCCTCCATCTGCAGAGAGCGTTAACCAGAATCTGCAGATTAGTTTTCGGTCCTGACCTCAAGGGTGGCATCTTTTGCATATAGATATTTATCTGGATGTCCCTAGGACTTCAAATCCAGTATGTCAAGAACAGAGTCCATCTGATTCTCCACTGTCCTTACCCTAGGCATCTCAAAACTACTGCTCTTTAGGTATGACTTACATTGTTCATCCGTTTACTCAAGCCAGAAATTCAGGTTCCTTCTGTAGCCTTCCTTTTCTCTTTACCCTCCACATCTAATCAATCACCAAGTCCCGTCAGTCCTACCTCCCACACTTCTCTCTTTATCCATTCCTTTGCTCCTTCTTTTAGGCTGTCACCATTTTTCATCTGGATGATGAAGACACCATTCTCACTTATCAGTCTCAGCTCCATCCGCCACCAAAGGGACCTTTTTAAATATTTTATTTGCAAATCTGATACTGTCATTTCCTGTTAAAAATTCTTCAACAGCTGTTTTTTTCCCCTATCAGTTGTTTTCAAAGTTGTTTATAGTGGGCAGAAACCTCATTCAAATGATATTTTATTCCAATTACATGAAATTGATTAGATATAAAGTTTAATGTGTGGTACAGAGATGTAAAGACAGTGGTGGTCTCAGAGAAGTTTTTTTTTTTTTTGATAACCTCTCTGGATATCTTGCTAGATAACACAAGGTACCTCAGTGCATCTGCAGGGAAGAACAGAAACAGCTTGAAAATCACTGATCTGTAGGATAAAAAAGTATAAACTTTCTTGTTGCTTGTTATGTAAACTCTTAATTATTCACCTTTTCAGGCTCATTTTCTACACTCTGCATGTTTGCAATTCATGCTGCAATCATAACTTTTGCTATTTCACATATACACGGAGATTTATCATACCTCTTTCTGAACACTAGTCCCTCTTTCCAGAATGTGTCCCCCTATCAAGAACTTCAAACAACTGGCTACTCATCGTCTGAAGCTCAGTGAGCATCATCTGTTCCACGTCACATTACCACTACCCACCCATAGGCGCACGAAAACACTCCTTCTCTATATGCTCCCGCTGCATTCCCACCTGTATAGCATATTATTTTGTAACTCTGTCTTGACACCTGTTTCTCTACGATACTTGCTGAGGCCAATTGCTGGTTTCCATGTCTTCATTCTTGATTTCTGAGTACCTTACACAGTCTTTCTGCCCATAGTGAGTCATTAATCAGTATTTGTGACATGATTAAATGGATAACTTGCTCTTTAAATTACTGTAATTAGAATAAAATTCCTTTCAAAGATAAATATACTCATAAAATATTTGATATAGTGATACGGGCCTTCATTTTTAGATTAAATGAGAATTCAAATGTAAGTTTATTGATAATACAATGTTTGAAACAAAGAAAAGATATACAAGTTTTCTTAAAAAAAAAAAAAAACAAACTCTATCACTGTTGTTTTCAAATTGTTTGGGACCCGTACGTTGGATGTGAGATTTTCTTTTTAGCTTCTTTATTTTATTATGAGTTAACTTAAGTCGTTTGAAATTAGTATGCCCGATCTCTAGCCCATTCAAAGTTTCTCATCTCTATATTGTTGTACTTTGAGCCCTGGTAGTCAGTATCACTACATATAACTGTTAAATTTAGCTTACTTTCTGGGAACTGGATGTTTAAACTCAGAAGTAATAGAAAAATGAGAACATGATTTTTAAAAAAATATTCACTCATTTTGTTTTGGTCAAAATACTACAAATCCTTAGAAAACTAAGTTCTAAAGTATAGAGTTTATCTTTTTTTAACTATTAAAACCTGATGAATATTACAGGATATGTCCTAAAAGCATAAAATTGATTCATTAGCCTTCAGTGTAAGCAACAGGTCATCTCTGTTCCTGGTAGGACCTCAGTAAACCTGGATGAACTAGAGAGTTGAAGATAGCCTTAAAGCTAATGCTCTTTAGGCCGAGCATGGTTGCTCATACCTGTAATTATAGCACTTTGGGAGGCTGAGGTGGGCAGATAATTTGAGGTCAGGAGTTCAAGACCAACCTGGCCAACATGGTGAAACCCTGTCTCTACTAAAAATACAAAAATTAGCCAGGCATGGTTGTGGATGTCTGTAGTCCCAGCTACTCAAGAAGCTGAGGCAGGAGAATTCCTTGAACCCAGGAGGTGGAGGTTTCAGTGAGCTGAGATCGCACCACTGTACTCCAGCCTGGGTGACAGAACAAGACTTTGTCTCAAAAAACAAAAACAAACAAGCCTAATGCCCTTTAGATGAGGTCATAGAACTCTCTGGATAGAGCTCAATGACTTGGGTTCTAAAACTGTTCCTTCTCTTACTAGCTGTGTGAGTATTCAGGCTAATTACTTCTCTAGTACCTAGTTTCTACTTCAGGAAAACAAGAATGACTATCTCATAATCAGATTAATTGAGATAATGTCTGTAAAGTTTTCAGCTTAATTCTAGGTACAGGGTAAGCATTCAGTAAATGATTTATTATTATTATTATTATTTAACTTTAACATATACAATATTTGTCCTCTGAAAAGCTCGATCCCTATAGCAGGGCTGCCAAGAAAAAAAGGTAAAATGAAATGCCCAAGTATGTTAAGAATCTTGGAAAATGTCAGACATTGATATTATAACAAATGATGTTTAATGTTGTTCATATTCTTATTAAAAGAACCTCATGGGATTTGGAGATACATTGGGACTTTTGAAAATATCTGAGAGTTAGCCATTGCTTTTACACCTGAGTCAACAGAAAACTGAATCACATTTACATTTCTACTTAATCTTGCCTTTTGGGTCAAAATGTGTCATAATCTTTTGAGATGAAGTCCAGCATTAGCTCATTTTTTATGATGCATAGTCATGTTTCTTCATTTGACAAGGCATTTCGAAAGACATTTGAGTTTCTTTCTTAGAATAATGGATGATGCCTGTATTTCTGAGATAGAATATTGTCATTGAAGGTATTTCATATAGTGAAACAATGTTGCTGGTTTATGTACTTCAGTTGATTTACTTTGTAAGTTCATGAACCACATGGGAATTTAAGTAACTTGAAAATTTTGATACAAAGCCTTCTTACCTGATCATTTACAATAGAAAGATCCATCTCTGCAACTAATTCATCTAAAGCCAGCTCTTGGCCGAAATCAAATATTTATTCCTGTGCCTCTCTTCTGACTAGATGCTTTGCCAACATTTGTATCTCTTGTTATCTCTGGAGAAGATCAGTTATTTACAGCTTCTCCGAAACCTATACCTTTTTAATTCTCTTTTGAAATGCAGATTATTTAGCTCTATTTAGCATCTATTATGGAAACAAGACATGAGTCCTTTATTTACTAAATCAGTGAAGATTAGAAAAATTGAGTAAATACTTTCTTCTTTGTCTATGTCATACATTTTCAATGTATGTGTTACAATATCACAGGAAACATATTTTAATGGAGCTGAGACTTTAAGACTGGTACTGTATAGTACATAAAAGTCTGGTTATAAACACACACACACACATACACACACACATGCATACACACACACACGAATGCCCACCTGTCCCCACCCCTACACACACAGAGAGAAAGACAGTGAGAGAATATAAATTATTTTAGTTGAAGTGCAACTTCAATTTTCCCAAATACTATTTTTGATCAGCTATTAGAGGCAAAAGTCATATTAGATCCTGTGGAAATAACGAAGATGAAAAATACATATTCCCCATTTTCAGAGTGTTTACAATCTGATAATGTGAGATGTAAGTATGACATTTGCTACAAATTACTAGTTTAAACAAAACGGAAAGTTTTTGAAGTTGCTCAATAAGTGGTTTAAGGATACATATGTTTGTAGGTCCTTCATGTTTGGTTAAGCCAAAAGCCCAATTATTTTCTCAAGAGCCAAGATTCTTTTGTTGCTCCATCATGTCATCCTTGGTTTTGGTGTTATGCTCACTCTAGTGATCAATTTATCTGCAGCACTTCCAGGCATTACATCTTGAATAACAATGACTAGAAGAAAATAAATATACACCATGTAATCTTGTGGATATCTTTCTTAAGACAGAGGAAATCCTTCTCTGAAGATAGCCCAGGAGTCTTCCCTTCTATCTCTTATTGCCCAATGTGGGGGTCATAATTGATTTCAGTTGATCAATGTTCAGGACTTAGCCACAATCCTCTAAATATGACGATAAGCTCACATTGCAAAAAATATACATATTATATATATCATAGTTTCATGAATATTATAAAAATATTATTGAAGTTTTATTGAAATGTAAAAGTGGCAAGGGGTTTACAGACTGGGGAAAATGACAGTAATCTCTGTGGTTGTGAAATAAATGAAGAAAGTGTCAAAAAAGTTTTAGTTACCTTATTTATAGAATTTTTGTCATCTTACATCTATCATGTCTATCATACCACCTCTCACATTCGCAGGCATTTATTTAAAAGATTATTTGCTTTCTGTTGTGACACCATACTGGAATTTCATAAGGACAGGAATAGTCACAGTCTAATTCATCAATATGCTCCTCTTTGTTAAATAAATCAAAGAGTGAATGAATGGTTTTGGAGGCTTTGTAGAACTTTAGCAGCCAAGAAGAGAGTATTCCAGATACAGGGACCATCATTAGCAAAGTTATAAGTCAGGAAAACTCAGACACTTGGCTGAATCTCCAGGCAAGTATAGTAGAAGAGTGAGAATCTATGCTGGGATTATAGTTCAGAGTTTCAGAGTATGAAATGCATGATTTTTTAGCTTCCATTAAGTATAATTAATATTTCAGAGTTGGATGGTGATTGAGTAAGGGCACTGTTTTAGTAAGAAAATCGTGACAATGATATGTTAGATATAAGAGGAAGAGAGTCAATACAGGACTGCTGACTAGAGGCTGTATCAATATTTGGAAAGAGCTAAAATCCTGATTTGGGGTTAACGAATGGGAAAAAATACAATAAATGCATATCTAACAATGTTACAGGTAAGAATTGAGAGGATTTATAAATAAATAGGAAAGGAATAAATTAGCAATGGAATGACTAAGAGAAACAACAACAGAATAATATATATCAGAACCAAGCATTGTATTGTTTTGTTGTTTTTTTTTCCAGGAATCATGGGTTGCAGAGACAGCATGTTGTAATGAGAAAAGGCAATAGTTCTTCTAGTTGAATGACTTGGGTCCAGATCCCTGAGTCATCTATATTAAAAAATGTTTAATATTAGAAATTTTTAAGAATGACACAATCATAAAAGTCAGATTAAATGCCTTCAAAAATTAAGTAAATTATTAATGATTTATAGGAGCCTCAAAAGGAGTCCATGATTAAGAAAATAGTTAGAATAAGGTTATGACAGGAAACGTATAGAATGGGAATTAAAAAGGAAATGTTGGAATACGTTAACAAATTTTGTCCAACAATTATTCAGTTGTTGCCTAATATATGTCTTGGCTTTAACCATATATTTGTAGAACAGAAAAGGGTTCTATGATGTCTTCCAATCTTCTGTTTTGCATTCAAGAGATAACAATTAAAATTGTTCAGATACATAAAACCTGCTTAATTTTTAAGGAGATTTCAAAAAAAGAGATTTCATAAATAGTCTGTATGTAACTGGGTCACAAATATCAGTTTCCGCCAAGAAATTATTCTTGCAACTAGAGTTAA
This sequence comes from Theropithecus gelada, assembly GCF_003255815.1. NCBI lineage: Eukaryota > Metazoa > Chordata > Mammalia > Primates > Cercopithecidae > Theropithecus > Theropithecus gelada. The sequence continues at coordinate 117,129,356 of NC_037673.1, forward strand.
TCACATATAACAAAAAGTAAGCTTATTCATTTTTAGTTTGTCTCTCTGTATAGATTGTATTTGACCAATACCTTTGCTAATACTTGATTTATTTCAAGTACATTATAATATTACCATTCAAATTATTTCTTTACTAATTCTAATTTCTAAAAGAGTAACTGATAAAGTCCATTTTTAAGATCTATAATTGCTTTTGGCTTACCTCTGAACCCTGCTTAAAAATTTATAATCCTTTTAAATTTTATACAGCCTAGAAAATGTTGCAGGTGTTTGCAAAAGGATCCACATGTCATGCCTCATCTTCATGCCATTTACTAAAGTGCTTTACAAAGAACTAGTGTTTTTAAGTAGCAAGAGAAAACTGCCAGTTTACATAATTTTGTTTGTTTGGAGGGAAGAGGTATTGAGATCTTGAATTAGGGGCTAGCAGAGAAATAATACAGCAATAAATGCATATTTAGCTGTGCAGAGAGGACTTATTACACTATTAGATACAGTATTTTGGAAAGGAATGGGTTAACAATTAACTAAAATTAGAAGATTAAGGAAAATATGAGAAGTTTTTGGAATACATATTACTGATAAGTATATTTAGCTTTCTTGTATATAGAACTTCTCTGAATTTTAATATGCTAATTTCCCATATAAATATATAGAGTTTAGAAAAGGATGTTCTACATTGTACTCACTAGATGTTTTTGAATCATAGCTTCTATTTTCAAAGTGGTAATACATTGCTGAACCTAGTTATATGCTATAAATAACAGCTAATATTTATTGACTATCTTTAATGGTTTCATGTTTAGTAGCTTCACATTTGTTATCTCATTTCACGTTCATAACTCTGTAATGTAGGGTATTAACATTTTTTTAATAAGGATTTAAGCCTTTGAAAGATCAATTATGTTCCTGGTGTAGAAAATGGCAAAATCAGAGTTAAACTGTTTGTTCTACCACCAGTATGCTTCCCTGCCTTCCCTTACATTCAGAATTTGTTAAGCTCAATATAGAAGCTTTCTGCCTGAGAGATGGCTGTTCAGAGTAACATTATTTTTCTGTTTTTCTTTAGAGAGAATAAATATCTCTATTATTTTTAAATGAATGACTGAATACAGAGCTAAAAGTGGCAACAACCAGGACATTTCCCCAAAACAAATATCTTTAAAGAGAACCAACACTAAAATTTTATTTTCTTTCAGAGAGAGAATTGATGGAAGGGTTAAATATGGGGTTAGTCAATGATGTGCTGACAAATGTTTTACAACTGGCTTTTTGAGGTGGGAAGGCAAAGCCCTAGTTTGTAGTATTTGCCCATTCTTATGGTGTCAGTACTCCCATAGTAGCTTATTTCAAGCTACCAACCTATGTCACTGAATGTGGAATTGGAAAGAGATGCACAAAAGCAGAGCTTTATGTAGAATTTTTAGCTTACACAATAGATGTAAATGCCCTCAAGAACATGGATAATAGTAAACCATTAGAAAGTAACAAGTTTTGAATGTTTATTGCTTTTGTTGTTAGTATGATTAATTGTAAGATTATAATTTAATTTTTAATAATGGTTTAACAATTGGCTCACAAATTCCAGAAAATTTAAGAAATGCCTCTTGTAAGCCAGTGCAAGCTGGTTCCAGCACACCACTGGGGTGGATTGGAAGAAGATATAACTTAAGTCATGTAGGAAATAAATTATCTAAGGGAATATTTTAGGTCTATTTTAATATTCTTTTCTCTTATTATATTTGAAGTTTAGTATGAGTATTAATTTTAAGGTAATGGAAACAGTGATATTTTTCTCTAGGAAGGTTACAAAGCATTTCTTGCCGATTTCCATTTATCACTCAGATTTATGGTGTATGACAGTCAAGGAAGCCCATATGATTCATCGTTAGGATGAAGATCAACAGTAATTTTACCCCAGGGATGAATGAAAATAGCAGAATCTATTTTTGAGGATCATTGTCATTTCTACTACTATTGACTATACAGGATTTATGAGTTATCCGTCTTTTTATTTTTACTTTATTTCAAAAAGAAATATGATAAGTGGGTTTAAGCATAAAGTAAACAGATGTAACTCCAGCCTACGGCCATTTGGAAGGTGGTTTAGATTACTGAATGACATTAAAAAGGTGGGGAGTACATTTTATAACTTGCAATATAACATGGGAAAAATCTACCATGTTATTTTCTGGGTTATTAGATTAAGAAAATATTTTACATATTAAACTGGAGAAATAATGAAAATATATTCTTCAGTCTTATTTCCCACTAGACTTTTAAATACTTTTTTTCTTAGGAGATAAAAATGGTAGTATCTTGCTTATTATATTTTTATAAGGCACTCCATAATAAATTAAATTATATAACATATTAATCTTCTATGAATAAATTCTCTCTCCATTATTCTGTATTTGTGATATTAACTCTGAATATTATATAGTGTGTATTTTTGGGCATTTTCTTTAGAAAATCTGAAACTATTGGGAGGCCTAGGCGGGCAGATCATGAGGTCAAGAGATCAAGACCATCCTGGCCAACTAAAAATGCAAAAATTAGCTGGGCATGGTGGCAGGCACCTGTAGTCCCAGCTGCTCTGGAGGCTGAGGCAGGAGAATTGCTTGAACCCAGGAAGTGGAGGTTGCAGTGAGCCAATATCATCCCACTGCACTCCAGCCTGGTGACAGAGCACTCCAGCCTGGTGACAGAGCAAGACTCCTTCTAAAAAAAAAAAAAGAAGAAGAAGAAGAAAAGAAAATCTGAAACATGCAAAAAGAAAGAATAAGAAATAAATAATTCAAACTTCAACTAGTTCAGATTGTCAAATGATTTTTATACCTGGATTATTTTTATGCTTTTAAGTTCTTTCACTTGGTTTTGTGTAGACATGGTTTATGACTGTTTCTATGGATGTACATTGATATAAAGATCAAGTCAACTGTTTTGATCATCGATTTAGATGATTCTATGGAAAAGAAATATTTGCAATGGTGTCTATGTGTTTTTAATTGATATTCTACATGGACATCATGAATTGGACCTATGGTAAATGTTCTTTTCCTGTAGGTTTCTGTATAGTATAGCAGTCATGATATACTTTGGAATCATATAAACTTGTTACTTTTAGTATGTATTACTTTCTTCCAAAAAGTACAGTATGGAAAGAGAGAGGAAAAATGAGAGAACTTTATATAGGAGAAACTGACAAACACTACCTGAAGCCAAGTGGACCAGCTTAATATAAATGTAATAAGTCATATTTTTAGTAAGTGTTATTGATGTGATGTGTTAAGAATGGCGTTTTACGTCTGTGGTCTTCTCAAAAACACATTTCCTTAGTCTAAACTTAAGAAAAGTGTAGACAAACCCCAACTGAATGACATTCAACAAAATGCCTGACTAATAATCCTCAAAACTGCTAAGGTCATGAAAAATAAGTAATATCTGAGAAATTGTAACAACCAGACAGCCTAAGGAGACATGATACATACAGTATCTTCAATGGGATCGTGCAACAGAAAAGGGACTTTAGGGGAAGACTGAGGCCATCTCAGTAAAATATGGGCATTAGCTAATAATAATATTAATATATTAATATTGGTTTATTAATTGTAAAACTTGTACTATACTAATGTAAGATGCTAAAGATAGGGGAAACTGAGTGAAAGGTAAATGTAACTCTCTGGACTATTTTCTCAACAATTCAGTAAATCTAAAAATGTTCTAAAATAAAAAGGTTATTTAAAATAAAACCATGTATACAACAATGCAGATATATTTCATCATTCACCTGAAATGCAGCCAATTAATCTAGACATAAGAGTGTATATGAAATATTAATCTGTTTAGATAAAGTTCAAGGATAGGCAAAATTAATTCATGCTATTATAAATCAAGAAAAATGGTTTCACTTGGGAGAGGAAAGTGACTGTAGAAGGAGCACAAGGTGTTTTTTTGGGGGGGCCTGTAATATTCAGATTCTTGGTCCCTATGTTGGTACCACGGATGTGTTCACCTTGGGAAAAAAAACAATTGAGCTATAATTACGATTTTTAGATTTGTCTATATATGTATTATAATTCAATAAAAGTAAAACAGCAATGAGAGTATTTTTTCAGTGACATTTGGATTATATACATTATAAAGGGTTTTTAAGCATTAAACACCAAAATGCATTTTGTGTAAAATGATTTTTAAAAATTAAGAAACAATATAGTATTAACAATATAGTATTTAAAAAGATATTAGTATATCTTTTTTGTATTATTTAAATTTTTCCATGTCTCTTTTTAAAAACTCGCAATACACATCTTTAGAAAAACAAAGGTATTCTAGAAATAAGAGATAAATCCTAATCAGATTTAGGAAGGGATATCTGCAGTCAAGAGCACTAATCACCATTTATTTGACTTAGGCCTAGGTTTATGGTGAGTGTACTTCTGTAAATAATTATAAATCAACTGCACAATGCTTCACATTAACAAAAATAGAACAAAGGTAATGCAGTCATTTATTCTCACTAGTAGTGATGCATTTCTCCAGTCCCTGATGGGCAGCCCTTATGTACCATACACCTTATATTTATGTGCCTCTCATGATGGCCTGCCTGCACATGTCAAAATGACCTTTTAAAAGTGAATAATGCCTTAGCTTAAACCTCTTTCATGACTCCTCCTCACTATCTGGATAAAAATCGAAACTCCTAAACAAGACTGTGGCACAGACTGTTAATTGTCCCTTAAAAAATTACTGATTATTGTTCTTCAATAAAGTAATATCCAAATGGTAACTAGGCAAATGACCACCCTCTCCCAAAAACCTATATTTCTCAAGCTCTCTTGCAACTAGTAGATGTGACAGATAATGTAGACACAGCCAGTAGAATTTAAGTGATGTGAACAACTTTCAGGAAATATCCTTAGAGGAGGTGTATTTGATTTGCTGCCCCTTCTCCCTTTTTTGCTGCTTGGAATGAGGACATGATGGCTGGAAGTCATCTTGGACCACAAGATAGAAGATGCAAATTGAACATGCACTTGACTACCTACTTTACATGAGAATAAGAGACTTCTAACTCATTCAGGCTCCTTTTATTTTGAGTATTGAATCTAATCCTAATGTTTTGTTTCTACTCCCATTCAACCTTTGCTGCTTTGCATAGGAGACTAACTAATGGACTTACTAGGAGAAGACAAAATTTAGTGGCCTTTTTTTTCCCTAGTATGTAACAAACTACTTGACACATTAAGAGTTGTCACAAAAAGTCTTTTTTTTTTAACTTGGTTAAATATCACCTCCAACAAAAATTAAATTCAGAGATACATTGCAAAGCTAAAGAAAATCTCAATTATCTTCCATCTCCATTGGTTCAGGAATTTGAAAGATACACAACGGAGAGAAAAGGTAAACATCAAATATTATGAATAATTTCAGAATGAGAGAGAATATACTACATCCATTAAAAAGAATATGATTCTATGAAAATATGTAATAAAATAATATGTAATATGTAATAAAAATAAGAAAGGGTCTTCATATATAAACATATTATGACCATGTTTAAAACTTCAGTAAAAGGGTTGAATGGTAAAGCCCTAAACAGCACAAGCCAGAAATAGAAAGTTTAGGAAAAACAGATAAAAACATTGTAGGATCAACCCAGGACATCCATTACCCAACTATTAGAAATTATCAGAAAGAGAGAGGGAAGGATTAGCGAAGACAGAATGATCAAAAACATAATATATGAACACATCTCAAAACAAAAACATGATGCTCAATGTATACTTACTGAAGTATGCATATATGCGTTCTTTATCTCTTGTACACTAATCGTAATTGTTGATCATATATTACCTGCCAGAATATATACTAGCTACTGAAAAGAAAAAGATAAAGAAAATGATATTTCTGATTTCCAGTCTCCACCCATCACTCTGCTCACTTATTGTTTATGTTAACTCAGGCCTGTGGTAATGACATGATACTTAATAATAAATGCTTATTTTCTCTTGGTGATTGTGTATATTAGCTGATAGACATTAAGTCTATAAAATTTACTTGTACAAATTATTTAAAAGAAATGTATAATGTTGGGAAGAATTTTCAATGGATGATATATCTTCAAATGAATAATTGACTTTTTTTTAAAAAAAAAGAGGTTTTTATGGTCCCTTATACTTTAGTGTAAAAATAAAGCATAAAAAGAGATAGACCTCACTGTGGGAGGCCGAGACGGGCGGATCACGAGGTCAGGAGATCGAGACCATCCTGGCTAACACGGTGAAACCCCGTCTCTACTAAAAAATACAAAAAAATTAGCCGGGCGTGGCGGCGGGCGCCTGTAGTCCCAGCTACTCGGGAGGCTGAGGCAGGAGAATGGCGTAAACCCAGGAGGCGGAGCTTGCAGTGAGCCAAGATCCGGCCACTGCACTCTAGCCTGGGTGACAGAGCAAGACTCCTTCTCAAAAAAAAAAAAAAAGAGATGGACCTATTATTATAGACATATATAGAAGCATTTGTACAAACAAGTATAAAGAAGGAGAGGAAGTGGTACAAGTAGTAGTTTGACAATATCTGATAACCAAATTTAGTGCTTCATTTTCCCCCAAAATATTTCTTTACTCAGTTTGAATGAGTAACTCACAGATATGGTCTGTGGGATTGTCCATCAAAACACCCTGGTATGGAACACAATAAAATAAAACTATGCCATCACATGACTCATGGTGATGCGAATTTGGATGATAGTAATTGACGATTTTTTTTTTTTTTTTTTTTCTGAATGCAACCCACATTTTCAAATGAAGGTGGTCAAATGAGAAGGCTAAATGTGAAAAGTGAGACACCCTCTTGAAGATCCAGGTGGGTTTAGGAAAAGTCCTTATATTCTTGGTATCCATCATTCCCAATTCCTTGGATAGGGATGATGAGACAGGTTCCAGCTAACCAGAAGATCCCTTGAATCACTATCACTGTACAGGAACCCCAGCCAGTCACGGAACCCAGCCTTTTCCCTATTTTATATTTTAGACAGAGCATGCAGTTGCCACCAGGTGGTGCCAAATTCCAACTGGGACTTGGATTTGGAGTACACAGTCAGACCCAGAATTCCAAACCTACTAACTGCTTAGGCTTGTCTGGTTCATTTCATTATTTTCAAAATATCATCACTGCCTTTTACACCAATGACTCTTTGAGCCTTCTTACCACATTATGAAAGGATTTTACTGCACTTTAATTTCTGTTGACTGAAATTCTGCAAGTATACTATCTTCAGGCAATCATGGAAGAAGAAGTCAACTGAGTAGTTAGATTGTATAGCTAACTTATATCTTTGCCTATCTCTGGTTCAATTACTTCTTTTCTTATAGCACCTCTCTTCTTAACAGATGTAAGATAAGTGGTAGCTATCATGTGAAAACTGTTATTTCCCTCCATAATCTATCATGTCACATTAAGCTCCAAAGAAAATAGACATTCTTACAGTAGTAATCACTCCCCCACAAAAAAATTGACTAAAGTACTTACCAGACACACCAGAATAAAGGAAAAATCATTGTAAGTATAATGTCAATATCTAAAATCCAGTATAATTAGTTGTGACAAAAAATACACTACGAAAAGCACACATTTCAGTTAACATATTTATGTACACCTTGCCAAAGTAGCTTTTTACCAGTTTTAAAAATAGCCACTTATATAATTTTTGTGTCTATTATAAACAAATATAAGCAGTTTAAGTAGTCAGCCAATTATTGACTTAGTGTCATACATAGGTGATATATTTGTGCTTAATATTTCTGTAGTAAACTGGGAATTTATTTCATTCAACCTACATTTATTATGAGATTACCATCTGTCTGTGCACAGATTAAGATTCCTTTTATTGAAAGCTTCTTCAAGAAGAAAACATATCCAAATGCTTTTCGTAGGAATATTTGAGGTTAAAATAAAAGAACTTAGAATTTTTATTCCTTGGGGCTTTGGAATGAGAAATGTCTGCATTTAACTTTATAGGAGCCAAGTGATTTTTTAAATTAAAGAGCTCAGATTGTTTGAAAGAAGATTGCACCTCATGCTATTTTTATATACGGAAAAATCATCACAAAATCAAACAGATATATTTCTTTTAACTTGCTGAGTTCTTAGTATAGTTCAGCTACTGTTTTGCTCATAGAGCTCTAAAGGTAAATTAGAAATGATTCACATGTACTTTGGTGTTTAAGGGAGACAAACAATTAGCATGCCTCTTGCTAGCCCAGGTTTTAGACCAATTGAGAATAAACTTAGAGTAAGCAGATTGAAGCCAAGATAACACCTAAGTGTCTGATAAATGGCAGCTTGAAGAGTGACTCATGTGCAGTGAGGTGCTTGAGGCAGCTCATAGGAGGTTTGTGAAAGCTAATTATTTACACATTCCCCTAGTTCCATGTTCAATGATCTCATGTTGGTACCTTGAAATCAAATTGTGTGGGAATATTTGCACTATGAAAATTGGTAAATGACACATTGGGGATTTTTTTTTACCCTGGAGAGCTGGTTGTTAGACATTTAACAGAATGCTACCCACTTTCTGCAAGGACATCTGTGTCTACATACTGAATCCCAGAGTTACCCATCGAGCCCCACAAGATGAATACTGGGAGACATGCCCCCTGCACCTGGAGTTAAACAAGTGGATTCTCTTCATATAACTTATTCATCAGGGGAAGGGAAAAGGAACACCTTTAATTACGTATACTCTTTCCAAACTCTCCTGTTTAGTCTGCCTTCCCGAGGACAGAAGAAGTGAGGATATGACAACTTGGAAGAAAGCATTAGGAATGTGAATGCATGTTCCCCCACCTGTTGCCGCCTACCTTCTGCTTTTTGTTCATATTTTGGAATGAACCATTAAGAACTGGACTTTACTAAGGGTGTGATTGTTGCCATATGGGGAGGATATTGCCCTTCCTTTAGGGCATTTTCTAATGCTATACCAACACCAACCTGCTATCCCAATGCCAACCATTGTTTCTTTTTGAGTACCTTCCTGGGAATACTGGTGATGAGGTTTTGTGGGTTTTGATGTTGTTGTTGTTGTTGTTGTTCCCAGAGAGTTCTAACTATTGGACCCATATTTGAAAATGAAATATTAGTAGATTTAAATTCAATTTTCCCTCTGCAGATACAACTACATAATGTTCTTGCCCTTTTTTTTTTCTGCAACAATATGTGATTTCACAATGGAAGGCATTCCTCACATTATACTGAGAAGCTCACAATTGGGTAACTCTCCAGTGTGACATGTATGTCTGCCCAGTATATCAACTCCAGCCTCACTTAGGTTTATAGGTTTTCCATATTTCTGCAGCTGTTGTAACAGTTTCCCATGAGTAGGGGGGAAAAAAAGATTTAAAAAGCTCTGAATTCTCTTGTTCTTCATGGAACCAACACTTGCACAATGTCCAGGCAGCACTAGGGAAACATGAAGCAAATAGGAAATACCTGTGTTCACTTTTTCACTGTCTCCTTTAAGCACCGAAATTGTTCCAAATAATATAATTAAATAAATTCTGAAGGCTCTCTGTATTCAATTGTAAATATTTACTTGCTAATCTCTTTCTTATCCTGTATTGTTTCCAATCTCACTATCTAGAAGAAGCTTTGAAATTTGATGAAAGACAAAAATAAGATACTACAACAATACATTTGCATATTGAACTCCGAGACACACAGATACAATTTATATAAAGAATAATAAAATGCCAACAGTAAGAATCCCTACGTATATAAATCTGCTCCCATTTTTCTAATTATATGAGAGTGAAATCATTATTTAAAAATTAATACTTTTTAAGGCTGAAATCCAGAAATATAGTCTGAAATCAAATTATCTTGCCCTTGTTCATCTAAAAGTCTAAAGAAGTAGTATTGGCCGGGCGCGGTGGCTCAAGCCTGTAATCCCAGCACTTTGGGAGGCCGAGACGGGCGGATCACGAGGTCAGGAGATCGAGACCATCCTGGCTGACACGGTGAAACCCCGTCTCTACTAAAAAAATACAAAAAACTAGCCGGGCGAGGTGGCGGGCGCCTGTAGTCCCAGCTACTCGGGAGGCTGAGGCAGGAGAATGGCGTGAACCCGGGAGGCGGAGCTTGCAGTGAGCTGAGATCCGGCCACTGCACTCCAGCCTGGGCGACAGAGCGAGACTCCGTCTGAAAAATAAAAAATAAAAAATAAAAAATAAAAAAATAAAGAAGTAGTATTTCCTTCTTTTTTTTTATTTCTTCATCTCCCTCTCCCTCCTACCTTTCCCAGCCCTTGCCAACTTCTTATTCTTCCCTCTGGTCATAATCAGGGTTCTTTCAGGAGTTCATTGTGGGTTTTCTCTCTTTCTCTCTCCCCTGCCACCCCCTCATAGTTCTTTTAAGGTCTCAGATGTTATATTAGTTTGATTCCAAGTCTTTCATTAACCATACTTTAAAATGCTCAAAGAGTTCATTGGATGCACACGATGATCGTAAGCATGGGCCCCACAAAATAAAAATTCAAAGGTGAACCAATTTGATTCCAGGACCTAGTAGTTGGGGTTTTTCAAAGATCATCCTTTATTTTTATTCTATTTCTTTGTTGGCTAGATTTTGTTGTCAAGTACATTATTTTTTAAAGAAGCATTCAAGATATCTGTAGTCTGTGTCTTCTTGGTTCCTTGAGACCTTCTGTTTGTTGTCTCTGTAATTGGATAATTTGGCAATTTTTAAATGTCAAATATAAAATGTAATATGTTTCCTCTTTCAGAATGTATAGGCCTACCCACTGAATATGTTTTTATTGATATATAATACTTGTATATATTTTCAGGGTACATGTGATATTTTGATACACTCATGTGATACATAATGATCAAAGCAGAATAATTGGGATATCTATCATCTCAAACATTTATCTTTTCTTTATGCTAGGAATATTCCATTTATAGCTATTTTGAAATATACGGTAGATGAATATTGATATAATCCTTTCAACATAGCTTTTTATTTCATCCTCTGGGTTGGTAAATTTTGGTCTTTTTTATATTTCTTGAGTACCTGAGGTTTGAAACTATCTTGTCTCTTGTATTTATATGTGAACGGTAGCTTGGCTAGGTTAACATTCTTGGATCAAAAAAAGACAGTCATCTGAGGGAAGGTTGGTTTAACTTGCAGTGGTTTGAGAATGTACCACTGAGCCAGATCACTTGATGCTTAAAAAGAGTGTCGGTTGTTATAGCTGAAACTCCTTCACATTCTGGCTACTCATCGGGTTGTTGAAGTATCTAAGATAATATGCATGTCCTCCAACCCAGAGCCCCAGTACTTCTCACTACACAGGCACTGCCATGCATTCTGTAGTCAGATCACTGTTCCTCATGGCTTAGATTGCTCGGTCCAGATTGAGTGTGGAGTGTAGGGCATAGAAGAGTGTTTCATTACTAAACTCCTCCTAAGTTTATGAAACTAGAATAAGGACAGTATAAGTACACTCACAACTTTAGGCAAGCCAAGGATTTTATAGTACACTTAGAAACTTTCTATCTTCTAGTCCTCAAACATATATGTTATAGTTATTACATAATTTCAAATTGTATTTCTTATGAACAGTTTTGTTCTTGTCAACACATTTTAAATAATATGATATTGGTGGCAACATATTTTATAATTCTAATTTTTGTCATTGACAGACATCACTTTAAAGGAAGCATACCACAGTGCCCTTTAGGTTTGTTTCTTAACAGAGAATCTACATTTAAATAATCTCACATACAATTAAAGTATTCAAAACTTTTCCATGGTAAAGCAAGCCAATACTTTTTCACTTTTTAACATTTTAAATTATGAACACTTTTAAGCATATGTTACAAAAGAAAATAATATAATAATGCAAGGTAGCAATGATCCAGATTTAAGACATGCTCTTGTTTGACATATTTGCCTAGGGCTTTTTTTTTTTCATGTTTAAATGACACAGATACCACAAAACCCCTGATTCCCTTTCTCTCAAGCCAATCTCCTCCATCTCCTTGACATTGTAGCTTATCTTTCCTGTTGCTTTTGAATTTTTGCTACATAGGCCCTCATGACATTATGCAGTCTTATGTGTGTTTTTAGAATTTGCATAAATGGTATAATTTCAGAATTTATTTTGTATTATGATAGTATTTAGTATTTAGTGATTATGGAATATAAAAAACAACAAAAGGATTTGAAATTCTTTTCTATGTTTGACATGATCCTATGGTGTCAAATATATCATCAAGTCATTTTGCTTTTTTATTTGTGTGTTTGTTTTTAAAGAACTGTTTGAGATCTTGTAATCTGTGTTTTCTTAAATCTTTGAGAGTTTCTGTCAGTTGTCTCTATACTTGAAGGATAACTTAGCAATTTTAAAGTAATCCAAGATAGCATATTTTCTTCACAATGTGTAGACACCAGGACATTGAATGTTGCTGCAGTCTCTTTATCATAGCTTGTCCTGTCATCTTTTGGGAAGGTACATTTTGAGCTTCATATCTTTCTTGGGTACTTGAGGTTTGAAACTGTTATGTCTGTTGTCTTTATACTTCACAGCAACCAGATATGACATTCTTGGGTCACACTTTCTTTCCTCAGAACTTTGTACCCATTGCTATTCCATCTCCTGTCTTTTGATGTTGCTCTGGGAAAGTCTGAGACCAGCCTGACTTTTCTCTCTTGTGCTTGAATGGCTCCTTTTGCTTGGTTCCACTGAAGTGCTGGATAATTTCTTAGTGGCAATTGTTTGCCAACAGATTTTATTGGAACACATTGTACAATTTAAATGGCCAAAGTCAGTAGCTTATTCCTTTCAGAGAAATTAGCCTCTTGAATACTCTTTTTTTTTTCTGTTCTATAATAATGGAGTCAATATGGAAATAATCCTAAAAGTAACATTCCTTATGATGTATATCAACTTTATATTTCCTCCATACCTATTCTTTCCTTTTCAGTTTCCTTTCTAATTTATTTAAATTTAATTCAGCGAGATCTTTGCCTTGGCTACTGTCCTTCAGAACACTCTACTCTGTCCTCCTCCAGCTGCTATATGGGCCAAGCATCTCTGTCCACCTAAAGTCTGTATTTCCCAAATCTGTATTTCCCCTCTAGATCACACTACAGTACCCAAGATACTGGAATTCCCCAACCATTGTTTTAAAACACATTTCAACGACTCGTAGTAGCTCCTTGTCATTAATTTTCTGTCTGAGGGCAGACCAAACCACTAATATGTTTATCCTGAGACCTAAGAAATGGTTCAACAATTTGACTATTTGCAGGCACTATGGAAAGAGCTTGGAAGTGTGGGCTGGGGTATCCACATATGTACATATGAGGCTCCTCATGTTATAGGCACAGCTGGGGTGGAAAATGGAGTGTAATGGGCTATGGTCAGGCCTTGGCAGCTAGGGTTGGTTCTTCACTGCTACATACTGACGTGGAATGCTGAGTTATCCATAAATTCTGTCTTAAAAATTTGGCCTTTCAGATCTTTTATTAAGGTGTATTTTTGAAGGTAGCAGGATAGAATATGTCAACATTTTCAATAGTTTATTACCTTGAAATGACCTTTATATAATATTTGGATATATTGTATTTTACTCTTACTATAGGCTTTGGAAATGTTAGGAGCAGACCTACGTGAGAAATCTCTGATTTTTTTTCCCTTCTGTGGTCACAGTGTTTACGTCAATAATCCAGTTGCAATCATGTCTATTCTCTATCTTACTTCATGCATATTATTACTTTGTCAGTAGTGCTATTCTGGAACTCAGTTTTTTCCTTTGACTCTTCAATTCCTCTTCTATTTTATTCCCTTTTAATAAGTATATATCTTATGTATTTTTGTAGCATAAAACACTCAGGGAAGTTTTTCTTCTCTTCCAAACAGCTTTTCATCTGCATTTTGCACTATGTATTTCTTTCTTTCTTTTTCTACCCTTCCACACACCTTGTCACAATAGTGTTTACAGAGTCACCTTGCCAGTTCTTTTCATCTTGCTATGTTTAATTTTAAAAGATCTGAAAAAGACCTGAAAAGTGTGCTAACTTTTAATTTTAAAAGCTCTGAAAAAGACCTGAAAAGTGTGCTAACTTTTCCTTAACATGTTTCTCTCGTGTCTAAGACTGATGATCCTCCTAGGCAAGGTCGAGCACGAAGGTGAGCTTATTTCATTCCAGACACAGTCCTATAGCTTGAACGCCGGGGGGTCTTAGAATAAGACCTTATTCTTTACTTAGAATAAGTACAAATGATTATTCCATCATCTTCTTTCTAAACTTTTCACTATTACCTCACTTTTTATAAGTAAAAATCATGCATATTTGCTGTTGAAAAGGTTAAAAAAGTTTAACAGGGTACAAAAAGTAAAAATAAAAAAAAAATAGAAGTCATTTTATTTCCACTTTCCTTCAATGCACACTGTCTACTTTAATTATTTGTTCTTACTGCCCAGAAACTTCCTTTGTTATTACTTCCTAGAGATTCCATTCTTCATCATGCCGTCTTAGGTAGATTTTGTACTTTAGCTCATGCTAAAATACTTGAAGTTAAGGAAAATGAGCTTAGAAACAACTTTTCTCCTATCTAAGAAGCTCTTGCCTCTCTGAGGTACACATTCCTATCACTGTAGAGCATGTATATTTTTGGGGATTGAATTGTTACTTTGTTGCTTTGCACAGTTGAGTCTAAGCTACCTCTCAACATCTTGGTACACTTTGCTGAGCAATAAAACAATTTGTAATAGAAAGTTCCTCAGTGACATGCTATGACGCTCTGGTGGGTCACAACCCATTTTTGAAGTGGACTAAAGGTAACTATTGTTTACTAATAATAAATATTGAAGTTGTGGAATTAATTTACTTTAAAAATTAACTATATTCATTAGTATGCTGATTAAAACAGTGAGTGTGTAAAGAACTGGACAAATCTAGCCGGGTGCGGTGGCTCATGTCTGTAATCTCAGTAGTTTGGAGGCCGAGGCGAGCATATCGCCTGAGGTCATGAGTTCGAGACCAGCCTTACCAACATGATGAAACCTTATCTCTACTAAAAATACAAAAATTACCTGGGCGTGGTGGCAAATGCCTGTAATCTCAGCTACTCAGAAGGCTGAGTCAGGAGAATCACTTGAACCTGGGAGGTGGAGGTTGCTATGAGCTGAGATCGCACCATTGCACTCCAGCCTGAGAGACAGAATGAGATTCGGTCTCAAAAAAAAAAAAAAAAAAAAAAAACTGGACAAATCCTTATCTGTCTTAAGGTACTCATGCTGCAATCCTGGGAAGCATGGCCATATGAGCAGATCTTGTTAGATGTGATGAGGCAATGAAAGGTTGAGAAAAAATGTTTTAAGAAAATAAAGTGACCTTCTGCGAAGGGCATGCCCTATGAGAATTTATTGTTTAGGAAAGACGAATGTAGATATTTTACTTTTGAGGAAGATTTATCCAAGTGTTTTTTTCTAACATGCCATAAGAGAATAACTCTGTGGTGGCTGCATGTAATGACACTAAGTCTTTTAAGCAAACGGCCTCAAAATGTTGACGTGTGTGTGAGCTCATTAACTCCTCCAAGCAGATTTGGCACAGCTTGCACAATGAGTTTTTTAAATTATTTTTATTATTACACCAGTGTTTGAAAATCTGTAAATTTCACATAAAAATTATTTTAGCTTCTCTGAAAACCTTTTGAAAAGGGCAATATGAGGCCCCCACACCCTCCCCTCTTTATCATAGCTCCCTGCTTGATGGCGGTGTATTCGTACACCTCCCCCTTTTAATTTGCCAACTCTACAATTTGAAAATGGCTTATCATTTTTTAAATAATTCCTTATATAGCTCTTATGTGAATATGAATGATTAGCATTAGCCTTCTGGAAAAATGTGTTATTAGACTAGGTTGATATTACAAATTACTCAGAATAATTAGACATTATCCTCTAGTTTTTGATTTCTACATGTGAAAATCATGTGTCCTTCAGCCCATATGTCTAATCCTCCACATACTAAATTTGAAATTTTAAAACATGTTGTCAAACTTATAATTTTAAATTACCCAGCATATTTTAAGAGATGTTTTTTAAGTAATGATATTAATTTAAATGCCACAATTGTTTCACCTTTTGTTTTAAATTGGAACTCAGTAAAAGAAAAAGTCTTGTTTTGAAAGAAAAAAGTGTTTCTAGGTTTTACGTTCACAGTGTAACAAATATGCTAATTTATTTTTTAAAGTAATAATTCATAGAGAATTTAATGAAGTACAATAGAAATATACAGTTTTGAACACTAGGGGGCTTTGATTTTTTTTTTTAACGAATGAGAGTATATTTATGAAGATAAACAATGGATTTATATGACTACCAAAGGTTTTAGGGTGTAATTATAATGTTTTAAATGTTATAGTACACAAAATAAACAATACTTTTATTCTGACCATAAGCAAAATATGTAATATCTTTGATGCACTGTAGGTAATGAAGGCAATGTTTTATATTTGGACATGTGAAAAGTGATAAATAATACAGATTCACAATGGGATTGGTGTTACAGTTTTCATATGTTCATTGCCTTAACATTTTTAGGAGTTAGAAAAAATATTCTATGTTTTGCCTTTCTCAGTACCACAGATAGAACATGTGTATTTATAGTATCTCCCAACATAGTTTTGTTAAAATTAAACAACATGAATGGCTTTTGCTATGGATACACTAAATTCTCTGTTTTCATAAAGAAAAGAAGTAAATGTTGAAGTCTTTCTGGGATTTGGCAACAGAATGAGAGCTGTAAAATATCAATTTTCAAAATCTCTTGGCAGATTTAAATGACTTATATTTGTTATGTAGACTTTCATTGTTTTCAAATTATATGTAATTTATTTTTATAAAAAATCTCTGGAGCCCCATGACAGTGAAAGCAAATGGTTAGAAAGCCTATTCTACAAGAATTTCAGATTTTAAACCCTCTCTTTCATGTCACATATTCTGGGTGATTAAATCAGACAGGAAGATATTGTATTTTAAAATGCAACCCCCTTACTCCATTACGAATGCTGGAACTCCAGCACAGAAAGGAATAGCATAATGCTTGCATACCTTTAGTAAACCAAGGATAATGTCCCCCTGTGCATTCATGCTAAGCACACTCCCCTCATGTTTGAGCCAAACTTGGTATTTTCAAGTTGTGGAGAATATGCCAAAGATGGGCTTTAGAGATTTTCAGATGTTTTCGCGAACGCAAATATAATATGATGTAATCTCACAATTTGTATCATTTTCCGTAATTTCCGTAGGTTTGCTTGTGACAAGAATAATCCTTTTTTATGACTTGCTTTTTGGCACTTTTCTGATTACCTTCAGGTAAAACCCCACCCATTAGCATGGTGTTGAAGACCCTTAGGCATTCTCAAACCTCTTTACCTGCGTCTTTTTCCCTTTCTGTCTTTACACATTTCCTCCTTTTTCTAGCTTGCCCATTTATTTACTAAAATCCTAAAATATGCACATATACACACACACCATACCCCTTACGCTGTACTACATTGGATGGTTTTATACTCCTAGAACTCTCGTTTTATTTTTCAAATCTTCCTTTTACTGTGCATTTTATTGTGCTTTATGTGCTCCCTACTTTTTTCTACCTCTTCTCTCAAAGATCAGATATCAGAGTTTCTTTTTTACTTTCTTTTAAAAAAATTGCAAAGTACAGAGCTAACGCTAGAAAAATCCAGTTTTATCATCTCAAACTAGTGAGAGTCCAAATCATCAATACATCCAACCATCTTACCTTTACATGCAGTAGTGTTATCAGTATCAACATTTCTAGTAATATTACTTTGAATACATGATAAATGCTATTATTTCTACAGTGGAAATACCTGCTTGAGATATCAAGGAGAGGATAGAGTTTTCTGATCTTTTTAACAAGTAATTTAATACTGTGAATAGATACTAAGATAATTTAAGCAAATAAAGTATAATTTACTAAAATGTGCCTTCCTTTGCATTGTATGCTAAGCATTCTGCTCAGTATCTGAGATGTAAAAAGTAAAAACATGTCAAAATATCATTTTAATGTAAATGTAAATATTTATT
The DNA here is from genome assembly GCF_003255815.1 of Theropithecus gelada. Classification (NCBI taxonomy): domain Eukaryota; kingdom Metazoa; phylum Chordata; class Mammalia; order Primates; family Cercopithecidae; genus Theropithecus; species Theropithecus gelada. The sequence goes on from NC_037673.1 coordinate 117,147,481, forward strand.
TAAAAATATTGATAAGTAATACTATATATTTCAAAATTGTTTTAATATAGCACGTGAATACCATCTCTCTATGAAAATGCCATACATTTTAAATTTATGTGTCTCTGTGTGTGTGTGTATATATATATACGAAAAACAAAGAAGTTATAATTCTCATGAACATAGACTATTTATCACCCAAATTTATTACTTCAAAAGTTTATAATCAACCACAAAATGTAAACAATAAGAATCTAATATAAAAACATTTTGTTGTAAGACTTTTCCTTTGATTATTGTATGTTTATTGTTCATTCATTCAACATATATTCTTATTCTAGACATAAATGCACAGAATTTCCTGCCCTCTGGGAGGTTACAGTCTTGCCAAGGAGACAAACCTTTAGGGGCTAATTACACAATGAATCACTGGATCACCATGTGGTACATGGTGTGAAACACAGGAACAGGAGATCTAGGGCTGCGTAACAGGACTTGATGGCAATCGGGAAGAGTGCCTTGAGGAGATACAGGGGCTTTCTTGAAGGGCAGGTTAGGGGTGTGTGTGTGTGTGTGTGTGTGTGTTGTGGGAGGAAACAGTGAAACGAACTAGTCCTAAGTAGAGACTGCCTTATACAAGAACCCACAGGCAGGAACTTAGCATCTTCTAAGCATTAAGAGAAGTGAAAAGAGTGTGGAGTGAGGATGGGTGACACAGGTATGGATGGTAGGACCTGGTTCCTGGGAGTATTGTAGCCTTGTTAAGTATTTCCTGTTTATCTTAAGAGCAATTACAAATTAATTAAGGGCTTTTAATAATTTATATTGTGTGTGTGTGTGTCTGTGTGTGTGTATGTGTGTGAAATAGATACATATTTAAAGAAAGTCTTCTCTAACTGCAAGGCAGAGAATGGATTGAATAGAAGAAAGAGTGGATTGGATACAGCAGAGTCTTACTCTTACTACCTTACTGTGATGCTTGCAGAATATTTTTTATTGAACTAGTTTAACATCTATAGGGAAAATTAAAAGAGACAACTTGAGGATTTGTTTAATTCATACTTCACAAATACAAAAAGAGATTACAGATATTGAAAGCTATAAGCTTGTGTTAAAGTTTACAGTTCCATTATCTTGAGTTACAGTCTCTTTCTGAACATGATTAACATAATGGAATCATTTTGAAGTGTATACACACAAAATGCAAGTAGTCGCAGCTTTTACATCTATTAGGTTACTAAAGCAATTGTGATGAAGGATGTTTCCTTTGCCACACTTTACAGGAAGCCTCAGAGAGCCATGCTGGCTGTTAAAATCACAAGGTAGCTGATGAAAACAGGAAATAAAGTTAGCAATGATATTTCAGCCATTATAATCTGTGAATAATGTTTGTTACAAATGAAAGAAAAGCAAAAACCTCATTTATAAAACTTATAGACAAGTAAACGTGAGAATTACATGTAGGGACTATAACATGTAATACATTTAACTATATGGAACTATGTGATGCTTTAATATCACTTTCTCCCTTAGTACTTGTTTTATGTTTCTTTTTCGTAAATAGGATTTTGGCATGTGACAATTAGAAGTTAGAAGTGGTGTATGATGATTTGGGTCATTTCTACTTATTTCAAGTGCAGTTTACAAATGCGTATGGTAGTATGACAAAATGAATTAAATGAAACCAGGTACTTTGGCGTTATATTATGGGTCTTTAGAAAGCACGTAAACATCTTGTTTTACAAATTATAGAGTTAAAATTTTTACATCATTTAGTGTTCCAATTAACATAAACTCCTGAATCTTGTGTAATTTTTCAAGGCTACAAGGGCTGTTAACATTTTTACACAAATCTTATCTAGAGTGGAATTTTATATTTAGATATGGGCTGTTTATATACTACCTATGCTATGGCTATAAAATAATTAGACTTTAAACATGAACTTACCAGGCCAGGCACAATGGCTCATGCCGGTAATCCCCCAGCACTTTGGGAGGCTGAGGTGGGTGGATTGCTTGAGCTCAGGTGTTTGAGACTAGCCTGTGCAACATAGCAAAACTCCATATCTAAAAAAAGAAAAAATTTGCCAGGCATGGTGGCACATGCCTGTAATCCCAACTACTCAGGAGGTTGAGGCAGGAGAATCGCTTGAACCTGGGAGGCAGTGGCTCCAATAAGACAAGATTGCACCATTGCACTCCAGCTTGGGCGACAGAGTGAGACCATTTCTCAAAGAAAAAAAAAAAAAAAACCCTACTAAAACATGTGCATTCATCTACAGTCTATGTACAAATACTTCCTACATTTTTTAATCAATCCTGTAAATATACATCTTTGGGGAATTGAGCTTTAAAGTTTCAACAAGTATCTGAAGTCTTACATGGCAACACTACAGGGCCTCCTGCAACCTCTTAACTGTTTTTTTTTTTTGGCCATGTGTGGTATTGATATGCCATCTACCTACTTTATTTTTACCAATATAGAAAAAATTGTCCTTCATACCTGCATGCCACTGTATATGCTGCTGCCTCTGGCAAAAAAAAAAAAAAAAAAAAAAGGCTGGGTTAAATGTAATGTTTCTTGGATCCTATGCATCTCATCTTTCTTGGATTCCATTTTTATTGTGCCAGAATATCTCCTTAATTAACTTTTAAAGAATGGATGTGAAGGAAGGAAGTGTCTTTGTCCTTAATATCTAAAAATATTTTAATTTACTTTTACAAAACATTATTAATTTAGCCAGGAATTAAAACTGGGGTTGAAATAATTTGTCCTGGAACTTTTGAAGTTACTGGTAAAATGTCTTTGACTGACTGTTCCTCCTGAATAAACTGTATTGATCATGTGATTTGTATTTTTTCTCAGTGTCTTGAAATTGACTTTTTTTTATTTTTCATTCATTCTCATCAGCATTCAATTGGTCCTTTACATTTGAAGCTCCATTTCTGTTGTCAACCATGAAATCTTTATTCTTCCATTATTTATTTTATTATTACCATCTCACATTTTCTCTTTTTCTGTTTCTGGAACTTCTTAATCAGTTATTGAAGCTCCAATGTTGATCTTTTTGCTCTATGTCTTTTAACTTTTTTCTTGTAGTTTTAAAATACATATTTACTTTATATTTGATATTTCTAAGATTTTATTTTTATCTTTCAGCCTATTAATACTTTTTAAATTTAGCATTTGTTTTATATTCCAATTTTTTATTTTATGATTTCTTATTTTTACATATGTTATTATTTTATAACTGCAGTACATTTTCAAGCATCTCTAAATAGATTAATTAGATTTACTACAAAGTTCTATTTAGTTCACTAATAATGGCAGCTTCATCTTCAACATTGATCAATTCATTCATTTTGATCCTTCTGTTTTGTGTTGTTGCTTATCTCAAAAATCTCATGAAACTTAGTCATATGTTCTTAAAATATAGATGTTTTAGAATCGTCCCATACATGGAGCAAGAGCAAATGGCTGGATGTTGTGACTCTATCTTCATGACTTTCCCAATGGAAAAAATGAAGAGCTTTATTCAGAGCTGCTGTTAACCATACTCAGAGCATTCTTATCCACAGACATTGTTCCATATTTTTATAGTAAGGATTTCAGTTTTTTTCTTAAGGTTGTTAGCTGTTACTATGTTGCCAGTCGTGTTGAATGTGAAAGAGTATGGGGCCATTAGACACAATGTGTTCTTGTGAAATACAGTGATTCAACAATGCCCCACTCTAACTTTTGTATTACTTATCACTTCCACTTTTTCTATATTCCACTTTAAAATTTGAAATTCTTCTGGGACGTCATCAGTGCTTTTTCCGCCTTTTTAATTAATTCACCTATATATTTATAAAAATCTCTGGTTAGATTTCACTTTTCTCTCAAAGTTTTCTGAGTTTATTACTATACTTCTTTACTCTCATTTAAAGATGATCTGAGGAGGAAGACATGAAGTACATATGGTTAGTCTCATTTAAACTAGAAACTTATTTTTTTATCCTCAGTATCTTACATATTACCAGATGAATAGTACTTGCACAATAAATATTAATTGAATCCAATTGAACACAGAAAAATAAGACAAATTGCATTATAGTTTTACTTGCTTTTGACAAAAAAATATTAGGTAGTAAATACTTAATTTATCAGGCTCAACTATGAATAATGATTGTTGTCTATTTTAAAATCTAGTTTATTTCCAGAGAACAGGATGTAAGTTGCCACTTATATGCATATTACAAAAGGAAACAACACCTCCCAAAAATGCACCTTACTCTGTTTCCAGAAAAACTTGCAAAAAAATTAGTAAACATTTTTAAGTATATATCCTCCATATTTACCTTCTGACAGTATGATTAGACGTGTACCTTTGTGTGGGTGTGTATATTTATTGTCACTATGTGTTTGTTTTAGTATCTCTTTCAGAGAAAGCTTGTTGCTTTGGAATATCCTTTCTTCTTTATTTTGTAGAAGAACCATATCCCAGATAAAAGTCTGCATTCCCCAGTATCCGTGTTTCAAGATGACTTTATTTTGACTGGTGAGATGTCAGCAAATAAAATGTATTGCTTCTAAAACATCTCCTTAAAAAAGAGTAGTTATGACTTCCCCACCCTTTTTCATTCTACCTCTTGAAATGTATATGCGAAAGCAGGGCCCCAGTCCTCAATTTGGACATGAAAATGGAGCCCACCCCCTTGGTATAGCAGAGCAGAAAGTTACACAGACCTTGGGTCTCTGACATCAAGATCATCTAACTTACTCTGGATTTTTCAAATATATCAAGGAAAAAAAGAAAGAGTTAAATAATACAATTATGGTGCTTGAGATGTTTCAGACTGCAAAGAGAGACATGCTTAGTTGCTTTAGGTGATAAGAACTTAGGAACAATGTGGAACTATGTCAGGAGCTGATTGGCCTCATCTGTAAGAAACAATAATATTGTTAATAAAATATGATTCCTCTAGAAATACAAAGACAGGCCTAGGAACCCAATGCAGTTCTAGTCTTCCCTTTGAAAACAAGCATTTAGTGAAGATCTCCTGAGCGACTTTTTCATACTGGACATTGGACATTTTCAGAAGTCAAGAGAGGCCCGAGTCACTCCTAATTTTAAAGTTTTTATAGATTATTCTACACAAATACAAAGAGAAGTTAACCAAATTGTGAGACAATTTATATATTTCCATTTATGACATTGTTTCTAACGCAAGTAGAATTCAATATAATTTTACCTTTCAGAAGATAACCACAGGGTTTATTCGCACATATGAATTCGTATACAGTGTATCAGAAATACTGTGATCTAGCAGCAGAACACAGAGTCGTAGGCTGTATAATGAAGTGCTTATTTTCATCCTGTCAGTAGATCATTAGGATAGGTGGGTAGAGATTTTTCACATTTTATATGAAGTGCGTGTGCGGTGACTATGGACTCAGGGCAAAGTGGCCTTCCTGTGCTGTGTCCTTGCTGGAATATCCTCACTGTTGACTCCACCACTTCCTGCCTCACCTCTGTTAGGCTTATATGAGGGCTCTTCCAGAGGAGGATATGCCAGTTGCTCTCCTATATATTATGCCTGTGTTGGACACAGTTCTTTTACCCACCAGCATTTGGACTCAGCTACTGAGAAAGATCAAACAGTTATGGGAAGGTAGTGTTTTTACCTGTCTCCTTCTCTTGTTAGAAATTCCTATAGCTCCCATTAATTTCTCTTTTCAGTTCTTCGCTGATAATGCCACCATATTTAAAATGTCATTGTTTTTATAAGTCAACCTTAAAGATTTTACAGGAATCTATAAATGTTCTTGGAAAGGTTTCAGTCAGGGTTAAGTTCCTTATTTCTCTCCATTAAGTTTGTTATTGAAAATTCTTGTGGTTGAGAATTGTCGACAAGGAGGAGCTAAAGATTCACTCAAATTGAAAGAGGTGTACATTTTGTTTTGTTCTTAAGGCAGTTGAATTATATATTTTTTTATTAAACAATATAAGTAAGATTTAGGTTCTAAATGCACTTAGTGCTATATGGAAATTTATTTGAAGAAAAATATATACTTAAATTCTTGTAGTTGTTTTGGAGTTGGACTCAACTGCTTTTTGTGTCAAGCTTTGGAGCAAAGCTTTACGAATTAGGCAAAATAGGAAGAAAGCTCACCAAGTCTCACCAATTCTGTATTTTTCTCTGTTTAATCCATTTTATATGTCTTTCTGGGCCATCTGGAATTGGAGGGATTAAAGATTATGAAAATCAGACCCAACCATGGAAAACTGGGGTAGCATGGAAATATTGGCAATAAATGACTTTTTTCATAGTGTCTATATTTATTCAGTTCCCTCACTAGACAAATTCTCAGTGAATTCTTACTATGTGCAGTCACTGTGCTCTCTGCCAGGGATAAAAGATGGAAACACATGCTTATATGTTCTGGGGGAATACACATAAATAGACAGTCCTAATACATTAAGGCAATTGTAGTATTAAAAGGACAAAACACAGTGGGAGCATAGGAAAAGGAGCTACTAATAGTTTTTTTATCTTGCTACTTTGCTGAATTTGTTTACCAATTCTAATAGTGTTTTGGTGGAGTCTCTACTCTTTTCTAAATATAAGATCATATCATCCACAAAGAAAGTTAATTTAACTTCTTATATTCCAATTTGGATTCCCTTTATTTCTTTCTCTTATCTAATTGCTCTAGCTAGGACATCTGAATTCCACTCTAATGACACCTCTATGGTGCCATTACCCTTATTCATTGTAGTTTAATTTTGTAGAAGTAATATAAACTGAATTTGGATTTCCACAAATAACTTAGATTATATAATTATTTAATTTCTTCTAAATCTGCTTTTCTGTTTCGAAATTAGATATATTTATCCATATGTGAAAATACTGAGCTCATGTGAGCTCGTATTTATCACTATTCTTAATTATTCCAGTCTACTATAGCTTCCTTTTTATACATGATTTTAAAAACCTCCTGGGATTTTCAAACACAACTTCTGCCATTATCCTTGTTTTAAAACTCTCTTTGTTTCACTGTGATTAACCAAGTCCTCCACAGACCCGAATAGCCACAGTTATTTGGACAAATGACTCAATTTCAAGTTTGAGATACATTTTTTCTGGATACCTGATGTTTACGTGTGGATGTTCCCAGATTTGTGATTGATGCCATGCTATCTTCTCACCTCCAATTGTCTGCAAAAAATCTATCCCTTCAGTCCTACTTTCTTTCATTTTGTTTTTTCTTTAATTTCTATCATGCCTGTGGTTACTATTCCTTTAGGTGCAATTTCATACTTTGAAATACCTTAAGCAAAACAGAGATGTGCAATTATAAGGATATAGTGGATTCTTTTTCTAGGTGATTTATTTACTTCTCACTTGACTGTAATAAAATCTAATTGGTTAAGTAAATAAAATGCAGCACCCTTTAGTATGTTTTCCACATAGCATCTGTAAGGTTTACTTATTTTATTTCTTTCTAAATCATTTAGCTAATGTTAAATATTTACTATTCAACCTTAAGAGAAAGGGAAAGAAACCCTGCCCTTTGCCACAACATGGATGGACTTGGAAGACATTATGCTAAATGAAATAAGCCAGATACAGAAAGAAAAATATTGCATGATCTTACTTATATGTGGAATCTAAAACAACAACAACAAAATCAGTGGTTACCATGGTCTGAGTTGGGGGTCAGGGAATGGGGAAATGTAGGTCAAAGGATACGAAATAGCAAATATGTAGGATGAACATGTTGAAAGATTTAATGTACAATATGAGGGCTATAGTTAACAATATTGTATTGTATTTAGGATTTTTGCTAAATGAGTAGATTATAGCTCCCTTGTTGGGGAGAAATGGGTAACTGTGAGATGATGGAGATGCTTATTCATTCCACTGTAGAAACCACTTCACTGTATATGCATTTTATAACCTAATGTGTACCTTAAATATCCACAATAAAATTTATTTAACAAATGTTAACATTTTCTCAGAATGACTTTATATCCTTTTAAAAGCAATAAAATACTGATATTATGTAGCTGATGACTTTCCTCATTTGTTCCTGTTTCTCCTTCTCTGAATTTGATGTGTATTATCTATTTCTATGTATTGACTAAACTACCTGTGCTTCTATGCCTAAACAAGATATATCTACTGAATATATCTTTTTATTATTTCTTAAAATATTCAACATTAGGTTTTCGAGATTTATCCCCGCTGATACATATAGCACTAGTTAATTCATTTTAACTGCTTTATATTTGCTAACACAATCACTTTTTAATAGATATTTAGGTTGCTTCAAATTTCTTGCTATAACAAAAATGATAAACTTACAGGGAATATCCTTGTGTATTTTCAACCCCGTGAACATCTATTGGACTTTCCCTGGCATAGTCAAGGTTGTGTTCCTAGTAGAATTGCCACAAAGTGTGTACCTTATTCAATTTATAAGGTATTCTTTAAAAGTTGTCTGAACTGACTGAATTTACATTTGCACTGACAATGTATAAGTTCCAATTATACACATCATCACCAACAACTGGGATTATCAGGTTGTTTCATTTTTACCAAATCATTGAGTTTGAAATGTTATGTTGTTTTTTTCAAGTTTGCATGACCTCAATTACTAGTAAGACTGAGTGTTTGGAAATTTGTATTCACTTGATGTGAATTGCTACTTCACAATCTTTTTTCCACTCATATATGTGTGTACACATGAACAGGAACTCTAAATTATATTTTATTTATTTATTATTCACCTGAGTTGGTATCGATACTATACTGTTGCTTTGCTTAAGAAAGATTTGGACTAAGTTTTGTGCTTGGAATTAATATGGCTGCATCAGGTTGCATTTGGATATTTGCCTGATATATCTTATTTCTATAACTTTATATTGTCTTCTGTGTCTCTTTTTGACAGCAATCACTACTTTTATCCATTATTTTAATCTATTTACACTCTTGTGATTACAAATATATTGGCATCACTTATTCTATTATAGAGTAACTTTCATTTACGGTGCTTTTTGTTGTGATAAAATTTAAGATTTCTTATTTTCTGCCTTTTTAGATTTATTGAATTTCCTTTATTCACTTTTTATTTCTTATTTATTTTGGAAGTGATAATTTTCTACCTGTTATTTCAATAGTTTCTCTAAAATTTGCACCTGTAGTTTTGACTTAATAAAGTTAATCAGTATCAGATAGATAATAATTTTCCTCTCACACACAACAAAGACAATGACCTTAAATAGTTTAATTCTGATTGTTCTACAATCAGACGTGTTCTTTTTCCTAGTATTTTCACATTTTTCTTACCCCGTCCCAAATTAGTCATTAATATATTATGTTTTGTAATCAATGTATAACTTGACTTACTTGTTTACCAATGCTTTTGTTTATCTATGCTTCTTCCATTCCAGTTCTTCCTTCTGATTATTTACCTTTTGCTGAATTTTCATTTATCAATACTTTCAATACTGAGCTATAAGAGCAATACTCTCTCAGTCTTTGTTGTCTAAAAATGTCTATTTCTCTCACTTCCATATCAGGTAAACTATATTAACATTCCCAATTACTTTTTCAGTATGAACCTATTTCTAAATTATCTTGGGACCACTGTTACTTATGTGAAAATCTGTCAGCCTAATTTTTGTTACTCTATAAATATTTGGTGTTCCCTTTTTTGTTGTTGTAAAACTTTTATCATTGTTTTTCAGTGTTTTCTAGTTTCACTATGGTATGTCTGGGTGAGAGTTTGTTTATATTTTCTTGTTCGAAACTCTGTATACTTTAACTAGAGGACACTTCAGTTCTGAAAGTACTAATTCATTGTCTGTTTGAATACTCCTCTCACTTCTGCAACTCTTTAAAAGAAAAATATGTGGTACTTTATCACATCATCTCAAAGGCTCTCACAGGATAGCTGCTACCTAACTCTCCAACCTCATCTCTCACAGTACCCTTGAGACAAAACAGTCTTTAAATCACTGACATTCAGGTGATCTCTTCTGTCAGAGGGCCTTTATCAGGCTCTTTCCTGAGCAGATGCTTGAACCACTCTTCTGCCAGTAAGCTCCAACTCATCCTTACAGAATGCTTCACTCACTTTCTGATGGGGTCTTCCTCTTCCCTTATAACAGCTTGTATTCTTCAGAGTACCTAAGCTAGTTGCACTTTTACAGTTACTTGTTTGAGGATCTAGTCAAAGTCAGGCCCTTTCACTGGATTCCCTGCTCCATGAAAGCAGCGTTTTGTTTGTTTTTTATTCTCTTGGAATTTTATAGGCACTCGGGACATAACAACGTAGAGACTGAAACCAGGTAGGAAGCGTAAAACAAGCAGGAATGGAGGTGGCATTTATTCATCCTGAAAATCAGCTTCACTTCCCTCATAAAAGACATGTTTTCTCTCCTTTGCTGCAGAATTTACTACGATAAAATGTGTGGGGTAGATAACCTCCAGGTGAAAGAGGACAGGGACCCAGGAGCCAAGACTGTCTCTCTACCTCTCACATTCTTTAGACAGCCTTTCACTTTCTAGACAGAGCTGGTGAATATGCAACCAACTCGGTGGTCATTTATGGATAAATTCTTTTCTTCCCATTTTCTTCTAGAATAACTGAACAAGTTTTGAAGTAACAACCACTTCCAAAAATCAAATCGGAAAGAAAATGCTTTTTGCTCACACTTAAACTCAAGAAATAACCCTCGGAGCATTTACTTAACAAATCCTTGCTGAGCCCCTAATTAATACCGGTTGTTATGTTAGGCCTTTAGAATGCAATAGGAAACATTTTAAGGATGTGTCAGAGTTAACCAGACTAAGAGAAGAAGGAAGAGCATTTCAGGAAGAAATAATGTTTTGTGCAAACATTCTGTGGCAGGAAGCAGACAGGCGATTTTGAGGATCTAAAGAAGACCAGAGAGACTTGGAGCAGAAATACAGAGTTGAGGATTGAGAGTTATTTAGGAGCATGAGACAGTGACTGGAACCGACTCATACTAGCTAAAAAGCCAATCATATTTTTTAAAATTTTGTGAGCTGGTTGGTTGTTAAACATAACAGTTATTAAAAGTGAAACTGGGCCGAAGCGAGTGGATCATGAGATATGCGTTCGAGACCATCCTGGCCAACATACTGAAACCCCGTCTCTTTTTGTATTTCGTAAAAATACAAAAAAATTAGCTGGGTGTGGTGGCAGACATCTATAATTCCAGCTACTTGGGAGGCTGAGGTGGGAGTATTGCTTGAACCCAAGAGATGGAGGTTGCAGTGAACTGAGATCGCATCACTGCACTCCAGCCTGGACGACAGTGTGATACTCTGTCTCAAAAAAAAAAAAAAAAAAAAAAAAAAAAAAAGGTGAAACTGTGTAAACTTGTAATTAAACTAATTACATTAAAACCAAAGGTTTTCTAATTGTTCCCTGTTATTTTAAATTATTTTACTGCAGTTCACTATTGTTTGTGCTCCTGAGTTTATTTATATATAGTATACTTTTTAATTGTGTGCTACTGTACATTTATTCCCAACCTCAGACTCAGTAATGTCGCATTACTAACGTGAAATCAACCACAGTGGGATTTTACACAAAACCTTTCGAATGAAGACTTCCTTACACTGCCAAGAGCCAGGTGATAAACACCAGTATTCCACCGAGAGACTGTGCAGAGTCCTGGTGCAGAATCCTGAAGTCTGTCTTAAGAGTTGATCTTTATCACAGGAGAAATGAGCAGACATATAAAGGATTTAAATGGGGAGTTAACAAAAGCACATTTCTGCTTCGAAAAAAAAAAAAGAAAAGAAAAAGAAAAAGTAATTGAGACTACTGAAATGAAAAAGGAAGTAAAGTGGCTTTAGATAGTCCATATGGCAAATCATAGAGGCTCAGAGTAGGATGACAGAAGTGAAAATGGAGGAAAGTGAATGGATTTAAGATTCATTATTTAGGAGCTAAAATAGAAGGACTTGTTCTCCGGACCAGAAGGCGAGTGAAAGGATGGTATCCAATATAGTTTCTGGATTTCTGATTATTCAGATGTGAGGTTTGTACTGTCATTTGCTAAAATAGAAAATACTAGAAGAAATTTGTGGAATTTATTATATTTGTTGAATGTTTTGAAACTGCTGAGTTTGCAGGCCTTTGAGATATCCAAAGACTGAACCCTGGTGGCATTTACCTGCCTGCTGGAATCAATCACTTAAGAGTCTCGTTGGGAAGAAGTAAAGTCTATATCCTGTCCAACATCTAGATGCTTTTGGTGTTTTCATTTTGAGCCCAATCCTGCCACCATGTGACAAAGAGCCAACTTCACAGTTGATTAAACTTAGACCTAAGTAAAAGAGGAGGGAGCAATCTCCATATGGAATAAATGGGATGGAAATATGTGAAATGAAGGAACTGTCTCCTTACATAAACTATTTTTAAAACAGCCCGTTAACTTTTCCATTCTTATATATGTATAACAGTGCATATATGGTGGCTATGAGAATAGCCTCCAAGACCTCTGAATGCAGAGTGTAAATGACTGAGGACCCTGATGTTGTACTCTAAAAGCCAGCATTTCAGCAGTGACCACACTGCTGCTCCCAGCCAATGACTGAACAGGGCAGAGACACTAAGGTAGCCCTGTTATGGGAGATGTCAGGCTCCCCAGTATCCTTGCCAAACTCTCCTTAGAACTGCATTGTCTAAGATACTTCCATTCAATGTTCCTGTCTTCACAACCTTTCTCCTTAATGTGGGTGATGACCTGCCTTATGCTCTGATGCCTCTGCCAGCCTTATCTGAGTCCCTGGCTCCTCTGCCTGGTGCCTGTAGTAGCCCTTGACTGATGTGACTTCATGTCATTCCCCCAGTGATAGTAAACGTCTGCTTTTTATTAGTTTAGCGTCCTGGGCCCAAATAATTTTCTTTCCCTTTCTGCAAGGTGAGACAGCTTTTGCTTCTACCCTCTCTCAGAAGCAAAAGATCGTTGCCTGTATCTTACAGGTTGGAGGGCTTCTTGCTAACACACCAGTAAAGGTTCTGCTTTATAAGGAAGAACAGTCTGAGAAGTGGATGGGGTTTTGTGCCTGTGTGCCCAACAGGGCCTCTCTTCCATCTCTTTTCTCCTCTCAGCCTGAGAGGTCTGTGAAAAGGAGGCCATGAGTGAGTACAGATGTTACTGTGTCTGAGACTTCCCAGGATTCTAGATTGTCATAATAGCACATATTCAACCTTTAATTAGTCATCAAAGTTTTAGTTGTTTTCTTTACCCACTCTGATGGTTGCTGCTTTTTTTCCTATGATTTTCTAAAGGTTGAACAGTTGATGTCTTCTGTATATCCTCAGAGGGCTTGAAACTCTTGACAGTTCAGTTCATTTGGTTGCCTTGTGAGGTCAGGTTTCTGTTGGTCTCAGGAAAAGTTATGAGTTTGCAGATGATCTTTTTTTTTCTTATTTCAAGATTGGAAGCAATGTTCTCCTACAGCTTTCTACATGGTAAGCAGAAGGGAAGCACTTTCTGATTATTTTAAAACATCAGTTATATTTCTGCATCAGGTTTCATATTTTATGGGTGGGTATATCAGAGTCAGAAATAGAATGCATATATAAATCATATGTTATGTTCTAGGCATGTGAAATTATGTTATCAAACAGTTGGTCCTCTGTGTGATGGTCAATATTCTGTAAATTTATTGACTGAAAACATCAAGCAGCAATGGAATGCTCAGTTCAATATCAGTTAAAGCTTCCATAGCAGATTTCCCCTAGACAAAAAGACATTGTTTCTAGTATACTTTGTTTGGGTCACTCTTCAAAACAATTACCTTGTCCTTTCCACCAGGTGGTTGACCAGATTGACACCCTGACCTCTGACCTACAGCTGGAGGATGAGATGACTGACAGCTCCAAAACGGACACGCTGAATAGTAGCTCAAGTGGCACAACAGCCTCCAGCCTAGAGAAGATCAAAGTGCAGGCTAATGCACCGCTTATTAAACCCCCAGCACACCCATCTGCTATCCTCACGGTCCTGAGAAAGCCAAACCCTCCACCACCTCCTCCACGGTTGACACCTGTGAAGTGTGAAGACCTCAAAAGGGTGGTTCCAACTGCCAATCCCGTAAAGACCAATGGCACCCTTCTACGAAATGGAGGCTTACCAGGTGGACCTAACAAAATTCCAAATGGAGATATCTGCTGCATACCCAACAGTAACTTGGACAAGGCTCCAGTTCAGCCTCTGATGCATAGACCTGAAAAAGACAGATGTCCCCAGGCAGGGCCTCGAGAACGAGTTCGGTTCAATGAAAAAGTACAGTACCATGGCTATTGTCCTGACTGTGATACCCGGTATAACATAAAAAACAGGGAGGTCCACTTACACAGCGAACCTGTCCACCCACCAGGAAAGATTCCTCACCAAGGCCCTCCCCTCCCTCCTCCACCCCATCTCCCTCCTTTCCCACTAGAAAATGGGGGAATGGGAATAAGCCACAGTAACAGCTTCCCCCCTGTCAGACCTGCAACTGTGCCTCCTCCCACTGCACCAAAACCACAGAAGACGATCTTGAGGAAATCAACCACTACAACCGTGTGATGTATGACATTAAAAAAAATGTTTTTTTTTAAATTTTCTATATTATAAACATAAAATAATAAGTAACGAGCACTTTCTACTCAAGCAATAAAAAGCCCAAATATATTAATCCTGCATTCAGCAAAGTGGCATAAAAATCACCTGGTAAGTATGCAGCACATTGCTTATATCCTGGGTATGCATTATTTTAAATGTTGTATCATTAAAAACCTCAGAATGATGAAAAATACGAATGCATTGTTTTTGCAATTGACCTATGACAAACTGTGAACCTGCAGATTTCACCTATTTTGATTTACTATAAGAGCTGGGATTTGATTCATTTTATTTATGCCTAAGTCATCTATGCATTAACATGTCATATTCTTAACTTTGATCTAATGCTTTTTACTAGGAAATTTTAATACTGAAGGACTATTTTATTATTTTTTTCTAAAGATGTTTGTCACTAGTTTTTCATTATTAAATGCTGAGGCCAATACCAAGAAGTTTATTTTCTATATTATACAATTATGAATTACGTGCTCAGCTATATATGTAATAAAATACTTTGGTCTGTGGAAATACTGTTAAATCAATAAACAATAGTAAATAATGACAAAACCAAATGTTCCTCAGAATTAAACTGAAGTAGTGGTTCATTTAATCTCATTTAACATTCCTCAAAATGGGCAGCAGATCTGACAGAGTTTGGAGAAGTTACAGTGAGTGTATATCAGAATTTTCTAAATGCAATATCATATTCCACATCATAAATAGAAATTTACACACTACATATTTTATATTTCCATTTGGTACTTCAAGAGCCTTCTGTCGAACTCTCCCTATGTTGCCAAGCCCTCCTCATACTCAGCAACCTTCCAGGATGGACCCTAAACAATTACATTGAGGCTGTAGGGTGTTTTGCCTCCTGCATTAGCAAACTCTTTGCCTCCCCAAGTGAACCCACATTTACAGGAGAATTATAGGGAGAAATCTGAATGCTTCTGGTGTCAGGAGCTGTTCAGCATTGGGCATAAGTTTTTCCCCCTCAGAGCTGAAAGATACCGTGGGCTGTTGCTGTCCTCTAAAAGAAAGAGAAGGAATCTTTCCTTCTAACATCAACTAAAAATCCTCCTCTTCAGTCTTATCTACCAGCTTAAGAAACTTTACCCACGCGTGGGCCAAATTTAACTTCCAATTGCATTCCTTTCAATTGATGAGATATGTTGTCCTGGAGCTGGAAATGAGTTTCTCTCCCCTAGAGTTATGATGAGGACAGGTTCCTGAAAACAAAATTGGTTCATTTAGTGGTAAGAGTAGAGGGAGTCATCTTTTGTGGAAATGTAGTTATTGCACAACTTAATACAGAATCCGATGGCTTTTATGAATATTTGGCTTTTGCTCTCAAAATTGTAATCTTTGCACAGGGAGGTAGCCTTCAATCATATTTCTTTCTTGCCTTTTTCAAGCTAGATCATGGTAATTTAAATAGTGTTTCTGACAGCTTCCTATTAAAAATGATTATATATTTTAGATGGAATACAAAAAGAAAATAGGCTTTCTCTTTTGAAGGAACAATCTAATGAGTAAAAAACAGAATGTCATGTTAAATATTTACTCAGCATGCATTATGTTTCATAGATGTTGGACATGAAGATAATGAAAGCAAAATAATCAGACATATAATAATCGGAAAGTTACAAAACATAGATCCATAATCAAGAAAGGCCATAATCTAAAATGTGTTATCTGTATTATTAAGAAGTTTAATAGATATGAGCCAGGTAAATAAATAATAGACTTATTAAATACCAAAATAATATGTTCTTAACTTTTCAATGCATGCATTTAGTCTTGATATAAATAAAGCCAGGGTTTTATCATATTTCTAGGGTTAAATAATTACTTCGTTTCACATGTCTATCAAGAGCTAGACCGTTCAATATTATACACAGTTGTAGAAAACATGCAGTTTTCTTTCTTCAATTCATCTTTCATCTTCCGCCAGTTACTGTGACCTAATAATCATCCTATAGTTTAATACTGTGACACTTTTCAATGTCTGGAATCCAAACTTGATCCCAAGGTAGAGCTTTCTAGCAACGACACATCACCCACAGAACAGATAATTTCCTTGCAATAAAGCAAGATGAATAAATTGAAACATTCAAGTTGCTTGAGTAAAGACATTGAGCCAGACGCCTAGAAACAATGGCAGAGTTCCAAATCCATTTCTCTTTCTCTAAGTATAGGCAAACCTTCTCCATGAAAGACCGTATTTTTCTGTGTGATTGGTGATATATACCAAAACTACATTTGTTTTTATTCAACACATAAATAATTAACTACTGGCTTAGAAATCTGAGTTAAATACCATCCCCCAAATGTTATAGTTTTGACCTTGCTAAGGACCTTACTTTTTTATGATAGTTTATTCATAATCAACATTTAATGTTAGATTACAGCAGTCTTAGGACTTATTTTGAATTTATTTACTCCATGCTGTTTCATTTTTTATTAATGCATGGAATATATTGTACCAATATGTTTTCTTGCCCAAGTGATGATATTGCCACATTCATTGGAACTTAGTTATAGTTTTACATATATACAAACTTGTAAAACAGAAAGCAGTTAACATAGAGCATCATAATATTTGCCTGCAAACTTATAATTAAAATGTCATAAGTGGCAGCACAGTTTTTGTACTCAGCCAACATTGCTTTCAAAATGTAAATGTTGAAGTGCAAGCTCTACACATCATCCATTAAATCATCATAAAATAGAGTACATACTTCCTCTTCCTAAAGACCATAAACAGAAATGTTTTCCTCAAATACTTGAGACTGCATTTTGGTAACAATGTGCATTTGAACACTTTTATTTACACATAGTGTTTACCACAGAGCCAGCATTCATACACCTTTGAAGGTGACGTTTCCACAAAATGTAAAATGGTAATACACTTCTTATGATAATCTCCATTCATACTGTAAAAATAGGGCATATTTCAAAAGGCATGGTACTCATTAATTAAATTGGAATACACTTTTTTTTTTTTTTTTTTAGACAAAGATTTTCCCATTTTTGGAGTTTATTGTATTTCTACTGATGAAAGGTGAAAAGAAAATAAAAATTGATCAAAGTTATCTTCCACCTACCAATAGTTGTAGCAGTTGTAAAGGGAAATAAAACACATTTTTAAGGTCATGCTTAAGCCAAATCTAAAAATATCTTCACAAAAATACAAGGGCATACAAAAACAAATTTTTCACTCTTCCAATTTATGTTATTATATCAATTTCTTCCCTCATTCATTGAATAATATTGGAAGAAATGAATCTACTATTAGCAGAAGTGGTTTAATTAACCTAAATTATCCTGTGTTTGAATTATAACTGCATCCTAATTATTCAATGAATAAAGGAATACGATACAGTTGATATAGCTTTCTGTGGACAGATGAGCATGACCGGAATAGCAGCTACTCACAGTCTCTGAAACTATACAAGACCTTGAATCTACAAAGTTTAATTATAGCTCTTTCTGGGTGCTCCATGAAGAAAGGTCTGCGTTTAGTTCTGCATATAATTGCACAAGGAGTGGTGTGATCAAGTCGTGAATCACTGCCTTGACTGAATTTTTTTCCATGGATTGTATGTGACGATGCGATGCTGAGTCTTATAATTATCCTGACGATTTTGTTTGTTGCTTCTAATTCTCTGTTGGCAGCACATCTTGCTATAACCTATGTTCCAAGTTGTAGCAAAAGATTACATTGCAAGGTACTTTGATGAAACACTGATGATTTCTAAGTGGGGAAATGATTTATGAGCAATAAAGTTCTATAAAAAGCCATATCACGAAAGTAGATAAAGTGCACAGCATCGGACAATTACTAGACATTTTCACAAAATCACATCACATTTTCTGGGTCAATGTGTAGCTATGACACATTTAAATGTTTACAGTAAACATTTTGGAGTTTTCGAATTATTCGAGTTACATGATTCTGAAATAATGGCGGATGTGATGCTATGGTTAGGGCACACAGTAGTGTTGAACATAAAACTGCAATTAGTCATATCTTCATGGAGTAGCAATTATGAAAGCTGTCATTTCATTTGAGCACTTGGATTTACCATTCTGATCTATCGGGGGGAAAAAAAAAACCTGAAGTGTAATATAAAGAAGCTTTACAAATAACTCTCTTTAAAATATGGTTAAGCCGACATGGGGTATGGAATTGTGTAAAGACAAAGGGAAAATAAGGAGGAAATATTGCTTATAATTTATAATTTCTAGACTCATCAAATATAGGTAGACTAATATTAACTTCTTTCTCAAACTTAACATATCTCTAATACTAATACATAACACAGGAATTAGTACACTTATTTACAAACGGAGTAATTCCAGACCTCAGTTTCAATATTCTGCCAAAATTTTCCCCTTGATAAGTGTTGGGCTGGCATTTTGTGCTGCCAGCATGACTCACCATGCTTTTTCTCTCCACAGTATTGCCCCTTAATTGTGTTCTTCATAGCCCCAAACTTTGTAAATCTTTCCTTTATTTCGATCAGTTATTTTGACGCTTGAAAGGGGTTACCCAATGTTGTTTTGACATTCTTAATGTGTTTGATCTTTGCAGAATATGAAAGGGATTTCAGGCAATTTAGCTACCATCTAAAATGAATGAGCTGCTGAATAATGCAAGCCTTATTTTCTCATGTATTTTACCAGTAGCTTCACCTTTTAGCTTTTTTCTCTAAGTTCAAAGACTATTATTTTGGATCTTTTCCCTAAGAAGTTCTGATTCCATAGAATTATGCCATTGACCCTGAATTTGTCACTATCATACACTAATGTTTCACTTGTGAATTTCATCTATTTAACATTGACCCCTAAAGCCAAAAGTAGCAATAGATCTACTCCATGGAACCTCTAAAGAGTGCATTAAAACTCTCCCTAATAAAAGCATTTCTATACTTTTGTTATTAGGCTATGGATATGATTTCCCTGTATTTCATAATGTAATTGTCAATTATCCTAACCACTCAAAGGGATTTTAGACCAGCTAAATAAAACAATGTGTGCCTCAAGTGGGTCAGGATTCATGGCAGCAAGATACGTGCTATCTAATCCTTATCAAGGGCTTACTTTATTCTAAACACTCTTCTAAGGGTTTTACGTGAATATAAAACATTTCCTCATAACATCATTTTTTCCTTCGACCCGATGTCTTGGACACAATTATTATCCACATTTTACATATGAGAAAACTGCGGTTTTGGAAACTGGTTGCCCACGATCTTAGGGCCAGTAAGTGGTCAAGCGGAATTATAAGGCAGGCAGTCTGCCTCCACAATCCATATTCTTTACCATCTTTCAGCAGCACCTAAAACATCGATCCTGCATTGTGTACAGGTAATCTGTAGAGTTGAAAGTCATCGTTTTCTGGAATTTGCCTTAGAAGGCTGTTGGGAGATATAAGATAGAAAAATAAATGTATTTCTGTGTTAGCCAAGATAGACTAGGCTATATGCTATGGTAACAAATAACTCCAGTATCTCAGAAACATCTGAGTTCTTTGTTATGAACTCTGTCAGAGTTCATCCTGAACCTGGGAGAATCTTCAGAGCAGGAGTCTCTCAAATAGTTTATTCATTGGTAAAGACTGTGTTGACCCTGGGAATCCAACATTCTCATCGAGGATCATCACAACATAGTAAGGGGCAACTGGAGAATCTTATTGATGCTTTTACATCAGTTAAGATTTATGCACCAAAGATTGGTGCTTTGACACCCTTGCATGTGTCGTTGGCCAAAACTAGTCACATGGCTTTTTTGTAGTCCCCATATGCCCAGAAATGGAAGGAGATCTGCATATGGGTGTGGGCCCAAGTCATAGCCATCGCAGTTTCAAAGGGGTAATTTTTTAGTGTCTGAATATTTTATAGACTCTTGAAGACTTTGTTTTCTTTTTGTATTACCTCATGCTCACTTAATCTCACCATAAACTAGGATGTCATTTTATTTTAAACACAGATAGAAATGAATCTACTATAACTCTGCTAAAAGCTTAGCAGGAGGAATTAACAACATTTAGTATGATGAAGATTGAGGGGTTTTTTTTTACAAATTTTAACAACCATATTTGAATTCTATCTGAGAATAGTCACCAACAGGCATTTTTAAGTTAAACACTTTAGAATTTCATACTAAATTTTCAGTTGGCAAGTTTCTGAATAAATAATCTTTCAATTATAATTAGGTTCCTAAATGAATTGTCCCCCAAATATTACATAAACCTAATTTGAAGATACATACTAATCTCTCCAGAATAGCCAAATAAATATCATGATGTACTATAGAAATTTAGGACCATGATGATGTAAATTATGATATATGTATATATAATATTAATCTGGACGACAATATATTAGGATCAAAATATCGATTTGAAACAAGAAAGTCTGTGTTTGAGTCTCGATCCTCCCAGATTTTTTTTTTTTTTTTTTTTTTTTTGAGACGGAGTCTGGCTCTGTCTTCCAGGCTGGAGTGCAGTGGCCGGATCTCAGCTCACTGCAAGCTCCGCCTCCCGGGTTCACGCCATTCTCCTGCCTCAGCCTCCCGAGTAGCTGGGACTACAGGCGACCGCCACCTCGCCCTGCTAGTTTTTTTTTTGTATTTTTTAGTAGAAACGAGGTTTCACCATGTTAGCCAGGATGGTCTCGATCTCCTGACCTCGTGATCTGCCCGTCTCGGCCTCCCAAAGTGCTAGAATTACAGGCTTGAGCCACCGCGCCCAGCCTTTCTCCCAGATCTTAAGTGCTCCTGATAGAATTACTCAACCAGATTTGAGATTTCGTTTAAAGTATAGATAACGGTGCCACTCTTTCTACCTAATGGGGCTGTTGGGTCACTAAGTATGTATCTTGAGATTACCAGGACTACTCCATTACAGTGTAATAAACAATATCAACAGAAGGATGCTACAATTACACAAACCCCAGATGAACTTCTAAGGCAATGGGACTACAAGCTTTAGTTCTTTCCTAGACAGCAATGCTGAAATGCAAAATGGATGAGGCAACATGGATATGCAATTTCAGGATTCAACAAGTCTGCAACCTTCAGAGTTATTGAATAGACAGAGCCACTAAATTATTCTATTTCATTCTTTGCAGAGGTCAGAAACATGTTCCAAACTTTTATAATATCTTCTAGATTGGTGCTAACTAGACTATGTATGTTCTCATAGGAAATTATTATTTACTCAATGCTTTGCTTTAAATTTTACTGTGTTATTTGCATGAGATAAAAGCTCTTCTGCTAACACAGAATGGGTTACACACATAGTTAAGGTCAGTTGTATTTTCTGTTTATTTACTCAAACTTCAACTCTTTCTCAACCCATGTCTTTCTTGTAGTAACATTTATAGAAATGATATGTATTACCCCTGCTTAATTTTATCTAATCCTTCACAAGGTCTTGGTCCCGTACTCATTCCTCAAATTACGTGGTTTCACACATTTTATTTCTAAATATGTATTTCTCTAGTAACATTAATTGTATATCTTCTATTACCACTCAGTTTCCTAACAATTTCCCCTGCATTCCTCCTCTGAAGGACACCACCTGACAACATGTTGTTATGAGGCCCTAATTACTTAATAAATGTGAAAATACTAAGAGTAAAACCTTGAACAAATACAAATCATTGTTATTAATTTGTGATACTTCTTACCAAATTATTTGTGTTCTTTGTTAATATGGTGGATTGTTTTTTATTTGTCTTAGTTGATGCTAATGATATTGTTTTCATCTTATTTATAAAGTAATCACTTAGATATTTTTGTAGTTTATATTATCAGGTAAGCCTAATGATTTTCTTAGAACCTTACCAATTCATTTGTAGAAGTCTCATTTTTGATGGATTACATTTTGTGAATTAGGAAGTCAGCAAATGAACATGATAAAATTCTAAGAAAACTGAACCAAAAAGTATGGTTTATTAAACTGTTTTGACAAGTGTAGCCTAGTTTTAATTACAATAACATGTATTAGCACATGAATAAATGTATTTAGAATATAATTCGTGAAACTAAAGTCTAATACACTAGTAATCTTTGCATCTTCTAAAAATATTCATATAAGAATAAATCATCTTTTGTTTTAAAAAAGTCTAGGTTTATGGTTTAAAACTTAATTTATCAGTGATATTTTAAAAATTCTGACCAAGCATTAACTACTGCTTTGCTTTAATAAAAGTTTGTGATATATCTGAATATGTATTTCAGTGAAGGGCATTTCAAAAGGACTGAGAACTGGAGTCCTATGGTTACAGTGATTTATGGCTTCACACATTCACCAGTATGAATATTGCCAGTAAAAGTCCAAAAATATCATCTGGAACTATTATTTTCTACCAGTTCAAACCACTCTTTATGACAAAAAAGGAGTATTTGGATTGATTTATTTTATCTTCTTTTAAAAACTTTATAGTTGTATCAAATAATGACTATCTTATGTGATATTGAAAATACAGTACTGAAGTTCTGGGTTTATAAAACGTTTCTTTTTCTAAGTGGACATATCTATCAGTTATTAGGGAATTAAAATTAGCTCCTCCATATGACTTCTCAGTAATTTTTCTGATTACCTAAACTCCAAATTTCAGCTATAGTTAGCTTTTCAATCTCTCATTTTTTTAAAATCTAAGTAATTTTAACTTTTTGCCATGTCTTCCTTTGTAAAGTCATTCCCAATGACTCTCCTCAGATGGGCTTTTGTTGTCTGCCTTCTGAAAGTTGCATTTGCCACCTGCCTACCTCTTGCCTTAGTTTCTACTCCATCCTGCCAATACCCAACAGAGAAAATTTCCTCTCACCATTTCATCTCAATCCAAAAATGTTGATGGTTTAGGACTGTCTGCTATTTAAAATTCTTACCTCTGGGCTTAGCAGTCCTAACAAAAACACCTCAAAGTCTATCTTTATAATCTCCCAATCTAGCGACCCCAAACCTGAGAAGGCTGCTCCACCTGAGTAGTCTAATTACTGTTCCCCTGACATGCCTTGCTGCACCTTTTCCTGGGCTTGTGACCCAGCCTGAAATAACTTCGTTTTGGAAGCCTTGCTCTGTAGATTTTCACCATTTATCTGAATCTTATCCTAACTTGTAAAAAAATCTATTCTAACCATATATATATAAAATCGGGGCGGTGACTCATGCCTGTAATCCCAGCGCACTGGGAGACCGAGGCGGGTGGATCACGGGGTCAGGAGTTCGAGACCAGCCTGGCAAAGATGGTGAAACCGCGTCTTTACTAAAAAAAAAAATTAAATTAAAAAAATTAAAAAAAAATTAGCTGGGCGTAGTGGCGGGCGCCTGCAGTCCCAGCTGCTCGGGAGGCTGAGGCAGGAGAATGGCATGAACCCGGGAGGCGGAGGTTACAGTGAGCCGAGATCCTGCCACTGCACTCCAGCCTGAGTGACAGAGTGAGTTTCCATCTCAAAAAAACAAAAAACAAACAAAAAAACCCACAGTGGTATAATGTGTACAACACAGGTAAAAATTCACAAACAAAACAAAAATATATAGAGAAAAAATAATTGGTAATTAAATAAATATAGTTTGTAGTGTGCATATTTTCTTAAATTAGCACTATTATTAAAGGCAACACTTACCATACCTACTTTTACTAACAAGAAACTATAGGGTAAATAAATTCGAAGAAATGTAAAATGATTAAATTGAATTCCTTCACTTTATTGACCTCTTAATAGGCTGAATAAACTTGTGAAAACACATGCACAGAAATGTAAGTTTCCTCATTTGAGATAAATTATATTCCTATTTCCTCCAACAAAGTGGTTCTCTAGAGAAGATGAACTGCTACAAAGTGGTGTGTTAGAATCTGAATCTTGGTTCAGAAGAGGTAACAAGAAAATTTGAGCTAATGATGTAAAATGCTGTAACATATTCAGAAAGTGCTCAACAAAAAGAAGGAGAGGAAGTGGAAAATGAAATTAAGAAATATACACTCACCACAAAAAATATATGTGAAGTAATGCATATGTTAAATCACCCAATGTAGCCATTCAACAATGCATACATATTTCAAAACATGTTATACTTGATAAATACATATAAATGTTTTGTCTATTTAAATAAATAAATAAAAATGTTTATGAAAGAAATAAGCAATTAATATATTGTACTTAAAATCTGACCTGAACCAAGAAAATAAAAGTTAGGCCCTAATGCATGAAGATTTAGTTACACTTTTATCACTTAGATTATAATATTTATGTTTACTTTTTTTAAACAAGTTTGAAAGGAAAACAAATTTGAAGATAGTCTCTACTTTGACTGACTTTATGTGGAGAAAAAGTTGCTTTTTCCTCTCAGAAGCAAATAGCTGATAAGAAGGATTTCTGAGACAGGTCCCTTGTATAAATGTTCCCATGAGGATGAGGCTTTTAGTTAGGTTTATATTTAGTCATTCAATTTCATGCATTTAAAGATCCATCTCATGCTAAACTCCATCCCAATCACTATGGTGATGTAGGTGGGACAAGAATGAGTACTCCCTGCTGGCAAATGATCTCCATGTCAGATACAAAGATAAAAATATAAGAGATAAATACAATTTGCAACTGGAATTGTACAGATGGCATTCTCCTTAAACCATCCTAAACCTGTCCACTTACTGGAATAAACACACAAAGTTATATGACTTTTCTGCCCAGTGAGAAAATTCTAATAGTTTTAGTATGGTTATGTTCAGCATTTACATCAAATTTATTTTCTAAGCCTAGTGAACTGAAGCCTCATGTTGTTTCATTTCCTGTGGAGTGCCGTCATGTGCACTGAATACACAGCATTCTTTCTTTTGTGTTTGATGAAATCACTTTGGTAAAGATACAGCTGCCATCCCAATATGTATTTGTTTACTGAATTCATAGAATGAACAATCAGATGTAAAATGCTTTATTGATTATCTTTTCCTATTCTCATGGCTTTGTCTATTGCTTTTCTTTAATGTGTTGTTCCTTGCAATGTTTGAAGAGATTGGAGTGAGATTTGAAAATACTATTTTTATGTCTGTGGTTCTCTGTGTGAGAGTTTTCTTATTGATAGTTAAAAAGTGTGACATTTACTTAGCATGCAGTTATAAAGGTTAGTCCTCATAGATTTCCTAATCCATGAAATGAGGAAAGTTATTCTGGATTTCTTATAATTTAAATCCCACATAAATAGCTGCCAATTACATAATATATCCCAATTTTTTGTACACAGAGATGAAATTGGATTTGTCAGTATGTGCTATCTCTAGGTATTTTGGGAGCTTTTCTATAATGATTTAGATACTGAAGATACAGCTGGACTTAGGTAGACAAACAGAATTTTGCGCTTTTGTTTCTTTGTTTCTCCATTGTCAAAATTCAAACACAGAAGTTAACATAAGAAGCCTTTCTCTTAAGAGAACACAGGCTCCTTTCTAAACTGTAGAAAAGAGCTTTTTAAAAAAGGGGTATGGGAAACAAAAATTTTGTTGGTGGTGGAGAAGGATAAAAGATCCTTCTAGATTCTGAGCAGATAGTGCTATGAAAAACTGAGTTCCCATCCAATCTGGAATCTTGGAAATGGGCAGAGATGGGTGGAGGGGAGGCCTGGTTTCTGTGAGTGTGGGAAACTGACATCATTGGCTTGAGGTTGTTTTCTTCTTTTCCCTCCTTTCCTGGCCTAGGGATGTGTTGCAAACCTGAAAGAATGCAGGGTTTCTATATAAATGTTGTACTATTTGCACCAAAGAGAACACGATTTTAGTTTCCAGATGGAGAGATGAGCAAATCTAAGAATATATGTTCTAAAAATTCTTAGCATTTTATGGTATAGAAACTAGAGCACCAATGTACTCAGGAGTATTTTAAAACTCAAGAGCCTTATTTCTTTGCTTTCTGTTATATACCAATATGAATCA
Organism: Theropithecus gelada; assembly: GCF_003255815.1. Taxonomy (NCBI): domain Eukaryota; kingdom Metazoa; phylum Chordata; class Mammalia; order Primates; family Cercopithecidae; genus Theropithecus; species Theropithecus gelada. The sequence goes on from NC_037673.1 coordinate 117,174,041, forward strand.
TAATCCTCCCTAAACATCAGAATCACTTGGGAAGCTTCACACCCTGTTTCCCAAGCTGGACCAATTAAATCAGAATCTCTTTATGGTGGGTTCAGACATCAGTAGACTTCAAATGACCCAGGTGATTCTAGTATATCAGCAGAATTAATAATAATTAAATAACACAATACAGAGAATGGCACATCTGTTATTATTTTATCCTAATTGAGACAGCATAGAATCAGTACTTATGAAGCCTATTATGCGTTTTTTTCACCATATGTGTAAAAGACAAGAATGTACTAGAAATTTATATTTTAAAAAGCTTATGTGGAGCATTAAAACCTTTTTTTAATTTAATATAGTATTAAAAAGTAATTCCTGGGCTAGAGATCCATTTAAGATTAGTTTAGAGTGGGAAATATATGACTTCCATGCATTACTTTAACACTTAAAGTTTCTGTGATTCACTGGCTCAATGTCCATTGTAAAAAAACGAGAATACATTTCAACAATAAATTGTTAAAAAGAGTGAAGTCTTAATATTTTGCATTCAAAGAATATCGCTTAGGTATCAGTAATATGCTTAGGTATCAGTAATTCTGAAATGATTATGTATATATAATGTTATGTTAATTATATGAAAATTATTCATTTATAGCTTTTATTCAGATATTCTGATGGTGCAGTTAAGCTAAACTATCCAATAAAATATCCCAACATTGTCAGAAATGTTATATTCTTCATTATATCCCTCAAATTTTTTCTATATATCATGTTGACAAATTATAATAAGCATATATATCTTACTATGTTCCACATGTGCTTTTAAAAACTTTATCTGTTCATCTTTTAAATTTTTATTCTAGGGAAATCGAAGTCAATTTTCAGTGTTCAGGAAAATGATATTCTTCAATATCAAATATCCAAATGATATTTTCTGTTCATTATGTTTTTTCTTTATAATCAGCTTATATTTTCCACACTGGCTTTAACAAAATTTTAATTTTAATTTATTCTCATGTTTTTGTGGTCTCTAGCTAAGGCAATAAAAGTCATTTTCTGACATTCAGGATATAAGTTAATAACAACAACATTATATTCATTATGATCATTATGTATATTTGAATGTATAGTTAATATGAAAGATAGCAATAAGTATAAACAATTCACAGTGCTCTTCTCTGACTCTGTAGTAATTATTGGTGGAAATAAATATTGTCAGTTAATAAACTTGATCTGGAGCCTGGTACAGGATGATGTGGATAGAAAAAAAATTGTAACACATGAGAGCCTAAAAAATATGAATTATTCTAACAGCAAAGATCTTGGTACATCACTAGTTGCTTATTGCATAACAGAAAATGAACCTCTGAAAAAACCCATTTACTCAAAAATTCACATTGTATCTTTCATCATTGTGCTTTAACAGTCATATAACGAAGTTCAGAGACATGTAGTCTAATTAAATGGGTACAAAAATGGCTTCCAATGGCCTTACAAATGATCCCAGTAAATAATAATGAGAAAGACACCACATTAATGAAAATGACAATTTTATTCTTTTGTGCTCAAAGAACTACTTGAAAGAAGGGTTTCTCTGGTTTAACTCTGTATTACCTTTAGATTAAGATGGACTTCACGATTTTACATTTGATAGCTGCTAAGCAAGTCATCACCATGCCTCCTGATGTAATGACATGTAGATATTCTTACCTCTTGATTTTTGTCAGTTCCTAAAGAAGAAACTAGCAGTTTGACTTTGGGGACACATTTTCACTCTCTGCTTGAAATTTATGTTAATATTTGAGCTGAAGACCTTTTGCTTTTTCTGGCCAGGTTGCAGCCGTCAAAGTCCCGTCATTGTTATTGGCGTTAATGTGCACACCATTCAGGCCGGCTCAGTGGATAGAAATAGAACTTGCTGATATGCTCCTTCAGTCTGTTTCTTCATTTAACAAAACAGCAAACACACAAGGAATTTTTTTTTAAGTTGTTCAACTGCCATATCACACCATTATACCTGATCTTTGAAAAGAGACATTTTGTGTTTTCAAGGATCTCCATTCAGAGAATTCTGTGGTTCGAAAGAGAGGGGTCTGAGAAAAAGTAACATTTATTAAACAACCATTTTATGCAATGTTGAGTATTTTACATATGTTACTTTTATTCCCATAACAACTCTTTTAAAATAAAAATTGCATAGGACAGGTTAAACAGACAAGAAAGATTTTATTCAAACGGTGTCAAGATAAGATTAGTTCAATAAGGGAGAAAGATTGAACTCAACTTCATGGAGACAAAAGACAGGCTGTTTTTGCCGCTGCTGTAAGCTATTGTGGGAAGGAGGTTGGTCAATGTGATTAGGCCATCTGTGTTTGCTAATGACCACTTATTAAAGTTAAGCTCTTACCCTCTGATAGACACTGGGATATAGGGAGTTTATATATAGGGACACTATCTTTTTTGATGATTACATTTCAAAGGAATGGTTCCCAGATTGAGAAAGATCTTCCTAGGTTGTAAAACTGGAAAGAGGCTGGGAGAAAAACTACATCTCAAAGGAGCAAGGAAAATCTACATTTGAAGGATTTCTAAACTGCTCTAAGAAAAGGGATGTCAGAGGCTTGTAGTCTTATTTAACATTTAGAAGAGCTTAGGGGACTGTGAAGGCCATCGTGTTCACCATTAAAGTTACTTACTAAGAGCCTGAGGCTTGGAGGTTTTACTTTTGCTTGCCCTAGTCTCCCAGCTATTACGGGACGGAGTAAAGACGTGACCGTAATTCTGATATGCTCCAAAGCTTGTGACCTTACCAGTACACTTCAGGCTTACAAAAGTCCTCCATGGGAGGAGAACGCTGGCCCAAATAGGAGGGATTGTCACATAGTGGGTCCCAAAGCTCTTCTAGATACTTTTGGAAAAATAAACTTCTCTCTAAGGAAGTTCTGTTCATTTAAAACTATTGTAAGCTACATGTTCTATGGCTTTCAACAACTGGAATATTTCACTGACTTAAAAACAGATGACGCTTTAAAGGAGGAAGAGCCATATAATCTGCCTGACTGTTATGTTCCCTGTTTTTAATAATGGTTTCTTACAGACAGCACATGAGTCTCTTAGGATATTTATGACATAGCTCTAGGAAATTTCCATTTACCCTCTTAAATGAAAATTTGTTCTGCACTACTCAAGAGTTAAGACACTATTCTTGATAGGTGAAGAAGAAAATAACAATTAAAGACAATTATTTCAATTGTTAGTAAAGAGAATTTCTTTTATTAAAACCTTAAGGGAAACACGCTATGAAAAAGTTGCCAGGTGCTCTGAAGGGGCAATTCACTTGCATATGAGGATGAGGCTTGTCAGCTGGGAAAACATCCTGGGATCAGATCCGGGTGGTGGGCTATAAACCAATGGCCTAGTGAGACAGAAGTCTTCATCTCATTTAATTACTGTTTAGCTTTTAGCTTCTGAAAATGAAAAAAAAAAAAGTATATATTTTCTCTGTACAGGATCAGTGTACATGAAAATATAAATATTTTCACCATAATAATTTGTCTTGATTTTTAATGTAACAAATTATAACTATCTAAACTATCTAATTTGTCAGTATTTCTGACAGTGAAAACACCTTTCTCATCCCAGTTAAATCTCCTAAATTTAGTAGCCTTCAGGATTGTACATTTGCCTTTCCCAGTCATGCATTTACTATAAAGTAGTCAATGTTGTTCATTACTCCTGCTCTTTATCTTAGGTTACATGAAAGACAAAAGTTCCTCTTCGTGGTAATGAATTTATCAAAAACTTTAAAAGTTAAATCAAATGCTCTAGTTATGGCTAGCAGTTATTTATCTCAACTTTTCAACAGAGTGGTGATTAGTTGCTTTTATTCTCTTTTTATAAAAGCAGTAATGAGCTCCTGGTTGGATTTTAATTGTCAGGAAATTATTTCCTTAGGATATCTTGCATGAAATTACCTCAAAACATCTTTACTTGAATATGTGAATATTCCAGTAAACGTCAGACAGGAAAAGCTAAAAATGTTATTAATGTTGAGGAAATAAAAGGGAAAGTGTAAAGGAGACACTTGTAATTTTATGAAGTAAGTGTACAAAGCAATTATCAAATTATGTAAACATTAAAGAAAGATATTCGTGGATTAAGTATGTCAGTTTCAGAACCCAATCCTACCAAAGGAGACCAGAATTAAACTAAGTGTACATGCACAACTTAAATTTTTTTAAGAGTTTGTGGAAATAGAGAGCAGAATTAAAGAGGGTTCCTGAGCACTATTAAATGCATTTAGTTTAAATTAGCACTTGGTTATGGTGGAATCCCTGGGCCATTCTTAATTGATCATCTACAAATGATGCCAAAACTTGCAGGAAGTCTCTGCAGGAAAGAGTTTTATTGTTTGTTCAAAATATGTTCTGAATTTATCTTTACTCTTTGGCACATTCTTTTTATTGATGATGATGATGATGATGATGATGATGATGATGAGACAGAATCTTTCTCTGTTGCCCAGGCTGGAGTGCAGTGGCGCGATCTCGGCTCACTGCAAGCTCCACCTCTCGGGTTCCCGCCATTCTCCTGCCTCAGCCTCCCGAGTAGCTGGGACTACAGGCGCCCGCCACCACGCCCAGCTAATTTTTGTATTTTTAGTGGAGACGGGGTTTCACCGTGTTAGCTAGGACGGTCTCGATCTCCTGACCTCCTGATCCACCCGCCTCCACCTCCCAAAGTGCTGGGATTACAGGCGTGAGCCACCGTGCCCGGCCTGGAACATTCTTTTTAAAAATTCTTATAATTATATGTAATTTTATATATTATGGGCTCTTTCTGGGAAAAAAAAAAAATGAAAGAAACAGTTTTATTAACATGAAACACCAGATAAAATCCCTTGATCTTAGCATAATATTTTTAAACCAAACAATGGCTTGATTTAAACAGTATTTATTTTGGTGATGGTTTGTTTTTAAACTCAAAGTGGCCTGGTACAAGTTGATGGTATTTGAGGGTTTTGCACTGGTAAAATGCTTGTGCTTCTAGAAGCAAATACCAATTTAGAAATACCATGGCTATCTTGAAATAAGGATACTGTTTCTACCATGATTATGGAGTCTGAATTATAGGCACCTCCAAACACAGTCCTACAATCAACAAGTTCTTTCCAATGAAGTTCTTTCAATCTGTATTTTGGAAGGGTTACAATTTATGTTTCCCTGTACGGTGTTTTTCTCTCAGGTTAATGTTAATTGTAAGCGTTCCAAAATATAGTTTTTAAGATGCAATTAAGCTTCTTAAATTTATTTTGCAATGTTATTTTTAAAAAAACAATTATATGGATACACATTAGTTGTTCATATTTATGGTGTACATGTGACATTTTGATATAAGCATGTAATATGAGATGATCAAATCTAGGTAATTGTGATATTCATCACCTCAAACATTTATCATTTCTTCATGTTGTGACCATTCTAGATCTTCTAGTTTTTTGAAATATACAATGAATTATTGTTAACTATAGTCTCCTCTTAGTCTATCAAACACTAGAGCTTATTCTTTCTATCTAGCTATATTTTTGTACCCGTTAACCAAACCCTCTTCCTCCCTACTCTTTATTACCCTTCCCAGCCTCTGGTAACCAACATTTCACTCTCTACCTATCACCTCAAACATTTATCATTTCTTCATGTTGTGACCATTCTAGATCTTCTAGTTTTTTGAAATATACAATGAATTATTGTTAACTATAGTCTCCTCTTAGTCTATCAAACACTAGAGCTTATTCTTTCTATCTAGCTATATTTTTGTACCCGTTAACCAAACCCTCTTCCTCCCTACTCTTTATTACCCTTCCCAGCCTCTGGTAACCAACATTTCACTCTCTACCTTCATGGGATCAGGTTTTTTTCAGCTCTCACCTATGAGTGAGAACATGGGATTGTTGTCTTTCTGTGTGTGATTTATTTCACTTGACATAATAACCTCCAGTTTCATCCATGTTGCTTTAAATGACAGGATTTCATTCTTTTTATTGCTCAATAATATTCCTTTGTATTTAAATATCACATTTTCTTTATCAGTTTATCCATGATGGTCACTTAGGTTGATTCTATATCTTGGATATTGTGAGCTGCAATAAACACAGGAGCGTAGATATGTCTTCAATATATTGATTTCCTATCTTTTGGATATATAACCAGCAGTGAGATTGCTGGATCATGTGGTAGTTCTACTTTTAGTTTTTTGAGGCTTCTCCATACTGTTTTTCATGATGGCTGTACAAATTTACATTCCTAACAACAGTATATGAGCTTTCCCCTTTTTCCATATCCTGGCCAGCATTTGTTATTTTTTGTCTGTTTGATAAAAGTCATTTTGACTTGGATGAAATGATATCTTTTTATCATGTGAATTTCCCTGATGATTTTACATTTCTCTTGATGATTAGTGATGTTTAGCATCATAGCTCTAGTGGTACAATCGGCTGGTGCACAGTACATACAAGGCTTTTTAAAAAAATTATCATTTTAGTGGGAGGAAAGGGGAGGATCTCAAAGTTGTTATTGGTTACTGAAAACCTCATAGGCTCTAGCTACTCTTCCCATAATATCCAGTGGAAAAAAAAAATACTCGTTATGGAGGCATGTGAACAGCAGGAAAGTTTATAGACCCTCTAAAAGGATTAAAATTAGAAATATTTTTAAAAATTTTAGCCAGCTTGTCTGAACTACCACATGCATGGTAGCTCACCGACCTCACTCCAAGTTACACTCTAGTCTGTTATTACAGATGTCTCTATAGAACTTATTGCTGCTGTATTAGTTATCTATTGCTGCTGTAACAAGTATGACAAGATTGGTGGCTTAAGAGGACACAAATGTATTATTATTATTTTTAAAATTCAGCCCCATGGTGATTGTTAGAAATTGCCAGTGTCAAATATCAGACTTCAAGTCATCATGGTGAGATATTGAGAAAAGTTTTCGATTAGCAAGAATCATACCTTGGATAAACCTCAGTGGGTATAATACTGCCTCTTTGTGAAGTTTGTATTATAATTCTTATACACAGAAGTCTAAAATGGGTTTCACTGGACTAAAATAAAAGAATTGATAGGGCTATGGTCCTTTGTGGAGAATCCACTCCCTTTTTTTTTTTTCCCCCAGCTTCTAATGGCAACCTGCATTCCTTGGCCCTTGGTCTGTTCCTCCATCTTCAAAGGCAGCAAAAGACTGGTTAAGTCTTTCTCACATTGTATCACTCTGACTCTGGGTCTTCTGCCTTCCTCTTCAACATTTAAAATTCTCTTGTTATATTGGTCTCATTGGATAATGCAGAAAAAATTTTTTCCCATCTCAAGGTTAGTAGATTAGCAACTTTTATTTCATCTGCAATTTTAATTCCCCTTTGCCATATAACAGCATATTCATGGATTATGGGGATTAGAATGTGGGCATCTGTGGAGAGCCATCATTCTGCCTAACACAACTACAATTGTTTAACTTCTAGTTTACTTGTTTTTTTTTCTGTTTTCTCCCACCAGAGTATAGACTCAGTGTAGAGTCGTAATCATGTCTGTCTCTTTCATTTTCTCCTGATTGATTGGATGAAGACCGAATAGAGGAATGAAAACAATATGAGGTGTCTAATGTGCTGTTTTCTATGATTTTAGCTTGCCAGATTAATACTACTACTCTATGCTGATTAAGAACTATCTGAGATTTACCCAAAGGTTCAGCAGAAGGATATTAATCAGTATGTCACTTTATTACTCATAAAATTTAGATATGTGATCTGGGCCATATAGTCCTATAGATACATCTTTCCTGGATTGGACCCACTTGGCCACCAGTTCTGAAGCTGCCTGAAGCTGTGCTGGACAAAATCCTGCTTTTATTATAGATTCAAGCCTTGTAGTGCATAAGAGATAGTCCATGAGAGAGTCTATGATCTGCAAAGGGGAGGGCTTAAGCCAAGAATGATCTTCCTTTCTTCCAAATTCACCAGATATCTTGCACTTGTCTTTACAGGGAGGGATAAAGGATTTACAGAGAGAGGCCAGGAATGTTACTCTGTGGAGCCCCTCCCATGGACATTTGAAGTGAGAGGAAAGGCAGTTATTATGTTAGCCTTAATTTGACCACCTGTGTATTATATTTTTCCTCTGATTAACAAGTTTCTGATTGTATGTTGTTAGTGCTCTGTATATCACTGATGGCTGGGCTAAATTCAGACTTTTTTATCACATAAATTTGAGGTATACAACATGATGTTTTGGTATACGTATACATAGTGAAATGCTTACTACACGTAAGCAATTTTACATATCCATCACCTTCTGTAGTTACCTCTTTTGTGCGTGGTAAGATAACTTAAAATCTACTCTTTAGCAAATTTTCAATATACAATAAAAAATATGCAATAATACAATACTATTAACTATGGTTTTCCTATTGTACATCAGATCTCTAGACTTATTTATTCTACATAAATGCAAGTTTGTACCCTTTGACCTACATCTATACATATCTTCCCCACTGTTGTACTGTTTCTATGTATTTGACTTTTTCTCTTCTTTCTTTCATTTTATTTTTTAGATTCCACATATAAGTAGGACTATGCACAACAAAGGAAGTAATCAACAAAATGAAAGGGAGCCCTACAGATTGGGAAAAATATTTGTGAACTATATATCTAATACAGGTATATACATATATGTTTAATATTCAAAATATATAAGAAACACAATTCAATAGTAAAAGAAAAAAAATCCAATTTTAAAATGGGGAAAGGATCTGAATTAACATTTTTTCCAAAGAAGACCTACAAATGACAGATATATGAAAAGGTGCTCAACATCACTAATCTTCACTAATATTTAGGGAAATGCAAATCAAAACCACAATGAGTTATCATTTTGTACTTGTTGGCTGCTATTATCAAAAAGTCAATTGATAAGTGTTGGCAAGAGTACTGAGAAAAGGGAACCCTTGCACACTGTTGATAGGAATATAAATTGGTACAGCCATTATCGGAGACAATATAGAGGTTTCTTAAAAAGTTAAAAATAGAACGGCCACATGACCTAGCATATACATATACAACCAAAGGAAATAAAATTAGTAACTTGAAGAGATATCTGCCCTCCAGTCTTCATTGCACCATTATTCACAATAGCCAAAATGTGAAAACAACCTGGGCTCATGGACAGATGAATGGATAAAATATTGTGACGCACAACAGACAAACACACACATATACACACACACACACACACACACACACAGATATTACTTTAAAAAGAAGAAAATACTGCCATTTGTGACAACATGGATGAACTTGGAGGGCACAATTCTAAGTTAAATAAGCCAGACATAGAAATAAAAATACTGCATAATTTCACGTATGTGTAAAATCTCTTTTCAGACTCTTGTAACCTAGATACATAAATGTAGCATAGTATATCTATAATCTGTGCATATGCAAGGCTTTCAACTTTCCTTTCATGGGCTAGGGAAAGAACATCCTGACTAATCCAGACATGTTTTCAGGTACACAGAAGAATTTTTTTTTTTTTAATAAGAAACAGTAAATATAAAATGAAAACATTTTTTTCTTGATCTTTATAGTTCTCCATTTTGAAAAGTAGTAAAATCCATATTATGTGTGGGAAACAGCAATTCACAATCAGAAAATTTGTGAAGTTTTGATTTTAAAACTTGTGTGATTAAACCGTTCATATTGTGGACAAATAATCTGAGTCTGAAAGGCAGTAAGTAGCTTGCCCAAGTTTTCATAGCTCCACAGTGACCCAGAGTTAGAACCAAGGCCTTTTCCTCAGTAGTTTTTCCTCTTTTTCTGTTTGTTTCATAGTACATCTTTTTATATGATAATTTTAAGATTAATAATTGTTAAGATTAATAGTATATGGCTACTATAACAATTTGAGTATTTAAATATGTAATAGTACAATTAATTAATAAGAATATATTCAGAGTGCCATGAAAGCATGTGAATGCACTTTAACTTTCAAAGCAATCTTTTTCCAAGTGGTTCTCCTATATCAAAAACCAGATTTATATTAGAAAACTGCTCCCTGTTCAAAGTTTTGATACATTTCCAAGACACATGAAAATTCCTAGTGTTCTTAGATTTATATACTTGATATTTTATAATCAGCAAACAATTTATAAGGAAAAATTCCGTAACTTAATTTTTTTCAGGAAAACGATTTCTTCTTTGTGCTTGATATATTTATAATATGATATTAAATCATAATATTAAGTTCACTAAAAGAAATAGCCAAAATGCTAAGTGTGATTGTTATAGTTGATAATTAATATTGAGCAATTTATTAGAACATTTATTAAAATCAAATATAAAAGAACATAATGTGAAATATATAATTTGAACTAATTTAATATTCTGAGAAAGAAAGTACTGTGATCAAAATTACCTTTTGCCAAAATTGATTTGGAGTGGGAGGTATAGAAATTTATTGGTTGCCTGTGTATAACTCCTGTAAGTGACAACCTTGTTTACATTTTCAACTCTGAAATGCAAATCAAAACCACAATGAGATACCATCTCGCACCAGTCAGCATGGAGATTATTAAAAAGTCAAGAAACAATAGATGCTGGCGAGGCTGTGGAGAAATAGAGATTTTTTACACTTTTGGTGGGAATGTTAATTAATTCAACCATTGTGGAAGACAGTATGGTGATTCCTCAAGGATCTAGAACCAGAAAATGCCATTTGATCCAGCAATTCCATTACTGCATATATACCCAAAGCAATATAAATCATTCTACTATAAAGACACATGCACACATATGTTTACTGCAGCGCTATTTACAATAGAAAATACGTGGATCAACTCAAATGCCCGTCAATGATAGACTGGATAAAGAAAATGTGGTACATAGACACCACGGAATACTATGCGGCCATAAAAAGGAATAAGATCATGTCCTTTGCAGGGACATGGATGAAACTGGGAGCCATCCTCCTCAGCAAACTAACACAGGAACAGAAAACCAAACACTACATGTTCTCACTCATAAGTGGCAGTTGAAAAATGAGAACACATAGACACAGGGAGGGAAACAACACACACCAAGGCCTGTTGCGGGTGGGGGATGAGGGGAGGGAACTTAAAGGACAGGTCAACAGGTACAGCAAACCACCATGGCACATGCATATCTATGTAACAAACTTGCACGTTCTGCACATGTATCCCGGAACTTAAAAAAAAAAAAAGAAGTCGTAGTCGTAGCCAAGGTCATCTAGATTTTCTCTTCTGTTATCATCTCCTCTGTTGGGAGTTTATAGTTTTCTATTCTACACTTAGATCTGTGTTCAATAAAACTTTATTTACAGACACTATAAAAAATAAATACATTTTGAATTCTGAATGCTGATTCTAAAATTAATTATTGGATTTTATTATGAGTGGCACAAAGCACTGTGGAAAAGTCCATGGAAGCTTTTATGATTTCAATGTTTCACATTCGTAGCCCTTACTACTCAATAAAAACTATACAAACACACACATTCTATTTATGGCTTAATTGGGTATTAAGTAAGCTATAACTGAATCTTTCACAGGTGCATTCAAAAGTCAAACTTGAATGAAAATATTTTTGATGATAATTCTTCATATGTATTAATATGATCTCTGTTGAGGACTATTGTATCTTAACAAACTTTTTATCAATGCCTTCTGCAATTTCATTTCTGAATTTCATTTCAAATTTCAAATACCGAATTATTTTGCCCTATGATAGTCTGATTATCATGTTAAAACAAATAAAGAAAGTAAAAGCAGTGGTGGGATGTATGAAAATCAAAATAACTTAAACTGCTTGGTATTTTTTCTTTCGTTATTTTTTATGTTTGGACATCTCAGGAGATACAGTATATTGGGAAGTTTACTGCTGTCCCCCTCCTCAATATCTTCTCAGATGAAGAGTAAATAGAAATAATACGGGGAGACATTTATCAAGGCTGGCTGCTTTGCTCACATAGGCCTTCTCTCTACAGAGTAGATGTTGAAACTCCACTCCCCTTTTGCTCGCTGTGCACCAGAAAAAGCTCTCTCCTTTATGGAATTCTGAACATCAAACTAGGGTTTAGGCTTCAGCAGTGGCAAGGATTAGTTCAGCCACCAATATATCTCATCTGCATTCATATTACAAATTTAAACAGCAACAACAACAGCAAATCAGGAGAGTCTAGGAAAAGCAGCTCCAGAAATTGTACAACATGAGGAAATGTACATCACTAAATCATTTTCTCCCACGGCTTTGCTACAGTTACTCAACATATATTTATTGGGGTCCTTCTTTGTCAAACCCTTTTCTAAATCCCCACCCTCCTTGACTCTGTGACCAGCAGAGTTCTGTCTTCCTGCCTATGTGACTGATTTTCTCAGGTAGCAGCCCTGATTTCCTCTTGCTCTTTGAATCAAGTGAATTCCATCTCTTTTGTTTTCAACCCTTCTCATTTTGTCAAGGATATATATATTTCCACTATCTACTCCATAAACCAGTATTTGAGGAGCATTAGCACTTTATCACCCTTTTACATGTTTTTCTTCTTTCCTACCCCAGCTGGTTCAGCAACCATATCACCAGCCCTAGCCCTTTAAAGACAAAATTGTGTTTTAATCTGCCTGGTACCACCAGTGGCTCACATAGTTCCTGAAATGGATGCAAGGCTTAATACATGGGGGCTGAGCATGGTGGCTCACGCCTGTATTCCCAGCACTTTGGGAGGCCGAGGTGGCAGATCACCTGAGGTCAGGAGTTCGAGACCAGCCTAGCCAACATGGAGAAACCCCATTTCTACTAAAAATACGAAAATCTGGGTGTGATGGCGGGCGCCTATAATCCCAGCTACTCGGGAGGCTGAGGCAGGATAATCACTCGAGTCAGGGAGGCAGAGATTGCAGTGAGCTGAGATTGTATCACTGTACTCCAGTCTGAGCAACAGAGAGAAACTCCATCTCAAAAAGGAAAAGAAAACAAAACAAACAAAAATCACGGTCCTTGAATGAATGAGTAGAATGCAGGAGTGAGTGAATGAATCAGGATTCCTTAGCATTTAGTCTATACCAGGCAATGTGCTGGTATAGGTGAGGAAGATGGATGTGGCTCATATACTCAGTGAATTTACAATCTAACAATTTTTCATGACCTTGTCACCCATAGTTTGACAAGTATTTTGATGTTAAGTTGTTTTGTTATAATGCTGTGATGAATATATTACTAAAAAATGTTTTTCTACACTAATAATTTGGAATACATTTTCAGTTACAGAATTAATGGATGAAAAAGTACAAACACTTTAAGGTTTAACTATTTACTATCTCCTCCACTTTCCATGTATTAATAAAATAAAGATTTCTAACTAGTGGCAGATTCTTGTATATGTCTTTAGCCAGAGGAAAAATAATTCTAAAGGGAAATTTTATAGTTGCATATATTTTAGTTCTGATCTAGTCATTGTTTCTGATATTTTCTAGTTATCCTTGATTATTTATTTTTGAAACCTTCTAAAGAAGCTGATGAAAATGATGATTTGGTTAATAAACTCATGCAGAAGAGATTTGCCTAGAAATCACAAAGCTACTTCTTACACCTGTGTATTTTCAATTTTCTACTTATCCACTGGCTGCAAACAAAATAACAATGCTGTCTGTCACATATGCAGTCCTTTTCTTCTTGCCTGGTAATAATCTAGAAAGATGATGGCATTTGACTTAAAAGGAAAAAGGGCTAATGTGAGCATTGTGCTATATTTTCTTTGAGAAGAATCTGATGTAATATCCTACCTCATCTGCCACTCTCTGTGAATCTGTGCTCCTTATAAATCAGTGTTTGAAAATAAATCACACTGTCTAGCATCAAGAGACTGTTAATTAAATTTGAATGTCACAACGAAAACTTTATAAACAACTATTGAGGTTTTATCTTTTAATATCAGAATCTAAATAGAAATACTTAGTGATGTTTGCTTTATACAGTTAACTGAGCCTTACATTCAGTACTAAAAATTTAAAGTAGCAGCAATTTAATATTCTGCTTTTTTCCCTCCTCAATCTAAAAATTTATTGTGATTAAGACAAAAGATAAATGCCTTGTGGATTCAACCCATCATCTTTATAATGCACTACACTTCTTGGAACATTATTGAAAGTTCATACTGAGAGTGGAGGAGTTTCAAAAATCCCATAATGTGCCTCACTAATGCATGAGATAATATTTCCATGAAATTTTCCCATCTAATATTCACATCCTGCAGTGAAACCTAGAGTTTAATATTCATTTACCATTTCTGTGGTCCTGCTTAATTAAGTGGAAAAAATCTATGTCATGTAAGACACCTCTGACTTCAAGTATCAGAAAACACCAACATACTGGCTTAAACATAGAGAAAATTAATTATCTTTCATACCAAGAGGACACACAACTCTGGGAATGGTGATTCAGGAGCAAATAATACAGGCAAGAAACCAGGTTTTTTAACCTTTATTTTCTCTGGCAAACTCCCTTTACAATTGCTAAGTCCTTGCCCCGTTATAGATATCACCTACAGACTCCAAAGTCTCCGAAGGAGCAGTAGTCAATTCTTTCTTGTGTGTGTGTTTTTAAGGCTTATTAAATATTTTTTCAGAAGTCACCCAGGAGGCTTCCCCTATATTCTCATTGTCCAACATTGTGTCTACCACCTATACCTAAACCAGTCGTTAGAAATAGAAGTGAACTATGATATGTAGTTACAATCCATGGTTTCCCCTGGTCCAGGAAAACCATCACTCAGCCATGGATTACATAGTGCATGGGGGTGAACCTAGAATATAATCAGGACTTTCTTACCAATGAATTATAGGGGTTCAGCTTTAGGCAGGCAGGCAAATATTACCTCAAAAATTAAACTAGATTCTGTCCCTAAAGTATTTTACAGTGTAGTGTGGGGAGCTAATGAAACGATAAATGATTGTAACCATTACCACAATGTGTACCACTAATAGAATGCAACTGGGGCTCTCATTGAAGAAGGGGCATGTAATTTTAGACTAAGGGGAGTAGTCAGAGGTAGTACAGCTGAGGAGAAGATTAGAGGACAGATATTATTGCTACCTGATTATAAATGAATGCAGTTTGGGCAATATGTCATAATTTTCTTCAGTGCATTAAGTTTTGACAAAATTGTGTAAGGTATCTTAAAGATTTTTGTTATTGTTTCAGTTACAAGTAAAATATCATTGTTATATACTTTTCTTGGGATATATATTTACAAGTAAGATGAAATCTAAATCTTCATTATATTGTTAGATTTTATTTTTTCAAACCTGGTGAGTTTCATTGATGAGAGTGCTAATGACAATAATGATAGATAATCATAGTGTTACAGATAGATGTGATGGCATTTTTGGTTTGATTGTGTATAATGTCAGATCAATTGCAGAAAATATTTTACTCTAAGGTTTTGTGTTGGTATACTAAACATCATTAAACTATTACACAATAAATTGACTCCATCAAGGTAATTTTCAATTATACTGTCATGTAAATAGTAGAAAACAGGTTGTCTTTTTAAATTTTTCTGTTATAATCACAAAAGGACAGAGAGATAGATATGAGGTTCTGGACTTGTTGCTGATGGGGAGATTTTTATGCTCATTAAATCCATTTTTGAATAGTACTATGATTTGAGACATATTGCATAACAACCAAATAAGCCGGTTGTCTGATGAAGTGCATATATCCAATTCTAGGTAAAACTAAAAATTAGCATGGCAACTCTAAGAGAAAAGCTTTAATTTAAATTTTCTGTTTGTAGAAATGTTCAAATAAAATAGATTAATGACACAGATATTACGACCCTTGTCTTTGGCACATCTCAGATTCAGTTAAGTTTATTTTTAAAAAATTATTGTATCTTGAGCTCACATATGAATTTATGTTAAGTGAGAATGACATATGTTATATCTAATTGATTTGACATCCCTGAAAATTGTATAACATTTATCTAAAATAAAATATTTACCAAGTTTGTTCTTAATTTGGAAGAAGTCATAGCATATATTGCCTAAAAATTAAAGAAACTTATATAAACCCCTTCGTATAGTGGAAGGTTTTATCAGTTACTTAGATAGGCCCAAAGTAGAGCAAACATTTATTATATACTGTATATTATTTTATTGATATTTCATTTTGTCAACTGGTGGCAAAAGTGAAGTAATTATTCATAGCCATAAGAATAATAGTCTTGCCTCCTATCTCCTGACTTGCTAAAGGGGACCTCAGTCTCTGTGAATGTGGCACATCAAACTCAGGATTCAGCATGTTCTCTACTTTTATGTCCCTACTTATTTCACCTTTTCTTCCTTCCTTTTTCATTTCCATCATTTTTCTTTTTTGAATTTTTATTCGGCTATCTACCAAAACTAAAGTTTATTAAATTTCCATTTGACCCATTACCATCTTCTTCATCTTTTCCAAATGAAAATATGTGCATCTTTCTTCTACATATAAACAAAATGAAGTCCTCCCAACCCTTTCACATGCTTTAATTCATGAAATGTCGGAGAATATTAGTTCTCACCCCAAGACACATCAGAATTGTTCTAACATTCACATAACTGGTCTCAATATCTGTCTATTTTTTCTGGCTTTATCAATTTATAGTAAAATTATTTTTGGGTGGATAGTTGATATCCACCCTCATTTCTCTTCCCTACTTTTTGATCAGGAGATTATAAAACTATTGAAATGTGGAAAATAAATATGTTGCCTGAATAATTGATTCAAAATAACAGAAAATTCTGCATTATGCAGTTTGATTATATTTGTATGTGTTCTATATTTAAGGCAAATGTTTTCTCAAAGTGTCTCTTGAACAGTTTTATGATGGATTTATATTTTTCCCATTTCATAGTTTTACTTAAATTAACTGTGTTAATTTTTGGGGTAAAAAAGATGGAATATTCAAATACCCTATCCTTCAGAGTTCATCAGTATGAAAGAGTAATCTCCCATATCTCAGAGAACTATGGTAATCTTCCAATGATAATTAAAGCATTATCTCATTTCATCATTTTATCACTCATCTCACCATTTCCTGGAAAAGGTTATACTGATGACCATCATCATATGGAAACTTTTGAACATCATAATTTCTTGTCCAAATTACACATGTAAGTGTATGCTCCATAAATAGTTGTTGAATAAAATGTATGGAATTCAATTATCCATTCATCCATTTATTAAATAAGACTTTACTGAGTGGCTATTATTTACTACACATTTTTCTAAGCACATAGAGATACACCAGTGAACAAAACAGATATTCGTGCCCTTGTCGAAGCTTATCTTAGGGGGAAACATAATCAATTACATAATAAACATTTAATAATTACATTATATGGGGTGTTGTAAGGTGATAAATTCAATAGAAAAATACGTACAGATCAGGGTGAGATGATCTAAAATGACAGGTTAGGAAGAAGGGGCATATAATTTGCAATTTGAAGTAGCGGTATCATGTTTGACCTCAGTGAGGAGATCATCTTTTCAAGCTAGAACTTGGAAGCAGCTGAGAGACTAAGCAATGTAGTTATATGCATTATGGACTTTGGAGTCAGAGAGAAAAGCAAATGTGGAATCCCTAAAGAGGCAACACCCTTGAGTGTTTGAGAAAGAATAAGGAGTTCAGTGTGCCAAATTGTTGTGAGCAAGTAGTGGAAGGAAGCCACATTATATGGGACCTTCAAAGCCATTGTAAAGTTTCTGGGTTTTATACAGAAAACTAATGTGAACTGACTTACATTTTAAAATTATTGCTCCTGCCTCTGTGTTGAGAATATACTATAAAGAGGAGGAATTCAAGACGGAACAGCAGTTAAGTGGCTATTATAGCAATTCAGACAAAAAAATGGTGCTTGCACCAGATAGCCCAATTGGAAGTTATAAAATCTGTTAGTATTCTTTTTTTATTATTGCTATGCTTGGATACATGTGGGATACATATGCAGAACATGCAGGTTTGTTACGTATGTATACACGTGCTTTGCTGCACCCACTAACCTGTTATCTATATTAGGTATTTCTCCTAATGCTATCCTTCCCCTAACCCCCTACCCACCAACAGGCCCTGATTTATGATGTTCCCCTCCCTGTGTCCATGTGTTCTCCTTGTTCAACTTCCACTTATGAGTGAGAGCATGTGACTTGATATTCTGTTCCTGCGTTAGTTTGCTGAGAATGATGGTTTCCAGCTTCATTCATGTCCCTGCAAAGGACATGAACTCATCCTTTTTTATGGCTGCATAGTATTCCATCTGCTAGTATTCTTATAGAGCCAAGATTTCCTAGGTTGTGAGAGAAAAAGAAAAGACTCAGATACTATCATTCTGTATATCTCAGGGTTAAGCATTCTCTTTAAGAACAACACAGAAATCTAAAAATGAGGTAAGCTCTTGGCAAGATATATTATGTTGAACTTTAATGTAATAAATTATAGGATTTATAGAGTCAACAGCCACAACAACTGTGGTTCACATTTATTGAATGTATAGTAAGGTCCAGACTTTGTAGGAAATGTTCTTACACATGTTATATCTTTCAGTCATTTACAATATCTGAGGGTTCCAGTATTTTTCTATCTCAAGCCAATGGAAAATCCCAATGTAAAAAAGTATGAAATCACTAAAATTCTGGTAAAAGAGCTAATGAACAGTCCTGATAGCTCAGTTACCTTGGAAGCTCAAATTTTCACTAACCTGAGCAGTGTAGCAAAATGGTGAAGCTTATGAACTCTAGAGCAGACTGTTTCATTACCATAGTTGTCTCTACCACATACTGCTGTGAGAACTTGAATAAGTTAATCATTCTTTCTCTAAGCTTTTGTTATCTGTAAATTTTGGGTAGCAATGGCACCTGGAGTTGTGGGAATTTTCTTTCTCCGTAGATGTGTAAATATAGAAACAGACATATTTTGTATATATATAAAATATATATATTCTTAAAGTATCTATCTCTATATTTATATCTATACTCTCCATATATTTTAAGAATTAGGTATATAATAAACTATAAACTTTTACTAAAACTGACATTTTAACAAATATTAAAATTGTTTAATACATTCATATCAAAGTAAAAAATTGGATACAATTTAATATTCTATATAAATCACATTTCGAATTGTCACTTTCACTTTTGCATCAATACCATTATTGTAGCTCATTCTATAAGAATTTTATAGAATTATATCTAAGGATATGGAATCTAAAGTAATTTGTAATTATTAATAAAATGGTTGATTTTACATAGGACTCAGAAGAATTGATTACATGGTAGTGGCCAGCATTATGCTTCATACCTGTTATGTATTTGGTACTCAATTTATATGTTTATTTTCTGAGTAACTTCATTGCAATTTCACTTGTGCTTTTATAAAACATAAATCCATATTCATTTCTATGCATCTTATCAGTAATTTCAGCATGGAAAAGAGAAAATTCTTGTGCTGTCTATGAGAAATAGTTTTTCTAAGTAAATTAATAATTTAGAAAAGGATAATTACAAAAATTCAATGACTTTAACCATATAATGAACATACAAGCAATATGCTGATGTCAAATAGCATTTTATATATTCAATAAAGCAAATGTGCCGGTACTTGTATTTGACAATACAAGTCATTTATATTAATATTTGTGCCAGACAGAAATAAGACTCTTGATTTTCACAATGCTTGAACTTCACACTGTTTATAAATTACTCAAGCATTTATTGCGATTACTCCAGACTAGTACATTTCCTGTGCTTCTGAATTGCCTGACATTCCAGGCCACGCACTTCTTCTTCATTTATTTTGTCCCTATGCATTACATATTTATTTAGTTAAGACTTTTTCTTGGTATTACGTTACCATTTGTAAATATTCAAAATGCTTTATCGTCCAACGTGGAATTATTTGAAACTATTAATTTTATTTTATTCTTAAGGTTTTGCATTAATATGAAGTGGTTTTTAATTTTATGATTATTAAATAAGAAAATGAGAAAATACAGACAATTATGGCATAAAAAAGCACAAAACTACCCATAATCTTAAAAAGCGGGTGATCTCTGTTTGCAATATTTTCTTCCAGTCTTTGAATATGTTTTTCATGGTTGACATCCTAAGCATATGGCTTTCTCAAACTTTTATTAGCTTTCCCAACTGGCTATTAATTGCAAATGAACTTCAGACACTCTATCTTAGGTTCTCTTCCCTGCAAACTTACACTCTCCTAAAACCCTACTGGGAATTGCATGACATTTATTAATTAATTTGGGAAGAATTAACTTATTTTCACTATACTTAGTCTTCCCACAGAATTGTGATTAAGAACGCAGGACCTGCAGCCACAGACCGAGCGTTCAAATTCTAACTCTAGCACTTGCTGTGTATGTAATGATTAATAAGTTGCTTCTCCCCTCTCTATTTTAAATTCCTCTTCTGTAAACTGGGGATGAGGATTGTGTCTATTCCTAAGGGTTGCTGAGAAAATTAAATGTGCTTATTCAGGTGAGCACTTAGAATAGGGCCTGGAACACCGTGAATTCACAATAAATATTAGCTACTATTTTTCATGGATTATATATTATGATTTTCAGTGACTGATTAAATCACTCATTACATTTATCTTCATATAGATTCCATGAATCATGGTAATTTTATAATTTTGCCTGTTTAACTTTTTGACATTCTTCAGACCTAAACTTACCTGTCACAATGTCACTTCTTCAGGTGACCTTTCAGATATCTCCCTACCCCCACATCTATTATGCTCTTGTAATATCCTGGACTTTCCTAGCACAACATCTCAGTGCATAATTAAATTGCCATGTAACTCATTTATTGTTTCATCAAATATATAGGAAGAGTCTACCACATACCAGACATTCTTCTAAGCTTCAACGACTAATAAACTGAGTTCCAGCCTTAATGGTATCTGTATTCTGGTGGGGGAGATAAGAAAATTAAAAAAAAAAAAAAAAACATGTATAGTATAATTTCAGTAGCAATAAATATTTTGAAGACAAATATTTGAAACATGACCGGTGAACATGTCATCCTTTTATCTTGAAAAAGATTATTAGAGAGACTACTGTGAGAAGATAATTGAAAAGATAACTGGATAAAATAAGAGAACAAGACATGGTGCTATCTGGAGAAAGCGTATTTCCACCAAAGGCAGAATTGTATAAAGCTGCTGAAATGAGAGCCAGCTGGGCCTTATGAAGCTTGGAGGCTGAAGCAGAGTGATGAACCAGGAGTAGGTAGAAGTTGTGTCATGACAAGATCAGGACTATATGATTAACTTAAGTCTCATGTTCAGGACTCTGAACTCCTTGAAGTTGTAAATTTGACACTTCGTTTGTTTGTTTGTTTGTTTTTCATATTCAAGACTTAACCCAGAATCTGACCCATAGTGCGTCTTCAGTTAAATAGGCCAGGTGTAGTGGCTCATACTTGTAATCCCAGTGCTTTGCGAGTCCAAGGCAGGAGGATCACTTAAGGCCAGAAGTTTAGACCAGCCTGGGCAACATAGTAAAACTCCCATCTCCACACAAAATAAAAACACACACACACATTAGTCAGGCATGGTGTCATGTGCCTTTAGCCCTAGATGCTTGGGAAACTGAGGCAGAAGGATTGCTTGAGCCTAGGAGTTTTAAGTTAAAGTGAGCTATAATCATACTATTGCATTCCAGCCTGAGTGACAGAGGAAAAATGTTCTTACTGTGGAATTTTCAGGCTGCAGTTCTCAACTGTTTATACACCTTTCCCTACTGTAATGTGACAGCCTTGAGTGCAGAAATTATTTTACTCTTCTGAGTGCTTAGGGTCCTAAAAAATAAAATATTGGGTAACGTTGATTTTCAGTAATTTTTTCTTAAATGAATTAATGAATGAGTGAATGAACACTATAGTGAGAAGGCAGAAGAACCCCTGCTATCTAAGGAAGGAAATTAATAGTTTCCACTTGCAGCATATTATTAGTCCATCCTCTTTGAGACTCCAGAGCTGTGGGTGATGTAGTCATGCCAATGTTTTGGAAAGGTCTTGGGAAAGAGGGGAATTGTTATGCTAAACACGTGCCTTTCTACTTGGCACTAAGTTTGTTCATTTTATGCCATTAAAAATATTTTTTACACAGTTTAGTACTGAATATGGTGAATAACAGAATTCCATAGACTGCATGTTATTTTGGTAGTTGCTGATAATGCTTTAATTTAAAAATATAACGAAAGTTGGGATGTAAATAGTGCTTTTATGCTAAACAAAAGAAAGGCAGAACAAAGATTATATCCTTTGGATTCAAACAGCAGTAGTAATTATCTGTGGATGTCAAGAAATCACAATTGCACTTTTCCTCCGTAAGCCTTCCGTGGCAGTGCAGCGGGGGGTAAACATTAAGACTGACAGTTTAAAGGTCTTCCAGTGAGGGAATATGGAGACAGTAATGTCTGCACAACTTTCCTCAACACCACATAGTATTTTGATTTTTTAAAAATACAGATATTTCAGAATCATATATTAACAAATTTCAAACTGTTCTCTTCTGACTCCTGACAAACAGAAATGGCATGCAGATGGGAAAAGGCCGCTGTCATAATCATAACTTACTATTTGGATTCTTACAAATTTTAATATTTCTTAGTTTAGTTTGTTTAATAGCTCATGGTTTGATACGATTTGATAGTTAATAATGCCTTGAACAAAATAGATGACAAAGGAGTACTTGCTGTTGATTTTACTCATTCGGAATGTAGGTTAATGGACAGGTCTTATCTATTGCCCCTTCTGACTGACATGTCCACTTTTGATGGTGAGAAAACATTCAGTGTCAACTTCTCATAGAAATGGGCTGAATTCAGGGCTGTATTTACTTAGAAGGCCTGTTTGAGTATCTCCATGGCAAACTGCCTTGTCCTTCTACCGGCCTAGGTAGTAGCATTGTTACTATAGTTAATAAAAGAGTAGCAAAATGTTTTTCTTGTTTTCTACATTTGTCTTCTAAAATAGTTATTCATATTAAATGGGTCAGCTGCTCATCAACCCACTGAAATCCCCTTTCAGCCCCAGAACAACACTGAAGCTTTCTTTCAAGCCAATGGCATCCAGTTAATCACCAATTGATCATCCACTGAATGATCAACGTTCTGTCCTGTAATTTCCTCCTTCCTTGATTTCTAAAACTTCACCCACTGGTATTTTCTTTTACTTTTTTCTCTTTTTGTGTCTCAAGTTTTATTTCTTCTTTATGCCAAGTACATCTGCTGCTCCAAGATTCTGTACTTGTCTCCCTTTGCCTTACATGTTGCATATTTTACTGTGATAATCCCTTCTGGTTTTATGGCTTCAAGTCCACTTACAAGCTGGGGACCCTCCAGTTGGTGTCTTCCGAAGAATCTGCTCTTCCAAGTTTCTAATCTGTGTGTTCACCTGCCTAATCTGTACATTCACATAACTCCATTTGGGTATCCTGAAGGCAATGTGAAGCCAATGTGTCTGGGACAGAATTCAGGCTCCTCCCCACAAACCTGTGCTGTTCTTTCCTTTGCAACTTTTCACTCACATCACCCAGCAGACACCCATTTTAGTAAGCCAGGAGAATATTGTTTAAACACTTGGAAAAATTTCTTTATCTGTGAAATGAGAATAATATTTGTCTTGAAGAATTACTTTGTAGATATGTAATGAATTTAGCAAACAATGTGGTTTTAAAAATCTTTATTGTTGCCTGTGTAATATATACAAATAAAATTAAGATGTTAGATATTTATGTTGAATATCTAACATATTCTGACATATTCTAACATGGATATGTGAGATATCTAAATATCTAACATATTCATTTAAAAATATGAAAATATAGAAAATAAGAAAGTTTACTAGTAGAGTTTCCTATATGTTCATTTTTTAAATCACTAAGAAAACTTTTACATACATAAAATGCTTGAAAATCTTACAGATTAGACAAATGCATTAATAATAGAAGAAACCCTGAATGTAATCTAAATATTCAAAAATAAGATTACGTTACTATAGAATATCTATTCAACAGAATATTAGGCAGCTATTGAAAGTAGTGTCAGTGTTTGTAATATATCACATGAAAAAAATTATATAGAATTACATATATGGTTTGGTTAAATTATACATAAAATAAATTTCAAAATATACAGATTGTAAGTGTATGTGGAAGCTGAGATTAATTTTTAAAATAGTATTTACTGTAATTTGTTTTTACAGTTTAGAAAACAAGAATTGCTGAAGCAACAGTTTCTGATCTCAAAAAAAAAAAAAAAAAACAAATAAGTATAAGCATTAAGACATACTACAATAGTTTGATATAGTAACAGTAAGAAGTTTATTTTTTCAAAAATAACCTTTTTTTACACAGGATCCTGGAAGGATGTTTCATTTTAAACATGAGACACAAAGACAACAAATTATTTTTTCTGTTTTCTATTAAGGAGACAATTCTTAAAGTTATTAAATTTTGATGATATAATTATGAAATGATGTTAAGGGTATTTTATCCGTTGATGGCAATTATACCTGTCCAGATCATACTAAATTCCCATATGGTATCCTTATTTTAGCAAAGAATGAAAGGGGGTGATTTGGAATCAAATATGAACTTGAGCTTTTCTAGTTTTGTTTTCTCTTGAGAATTTATGTTGGTATTTTCAAGAAGAGAATTTATTCAGACTCTACAGGGAAATGCTTTATCTGTCTGTCAAAGTGTATGGAGTGCTTTTCTGCATCTGGGCAGCAGTAACCTGCAGTCCAGGCACTCAAGTGCCTAATTTGTGGCATTGTTTACTCTACTTATTCTTATAGCAGCCACATACTACTTTGAAATCATATGTTGGTGATTATGTTTGAAGCCTGCATCTATTATTTGAGAATCTTACTGCAAGGCTATATGCATCTTCAAAGTGAATAAATGAAGATTTAATTTGGTGCTTATACCGCACAGAATGCCTTAAATACCAGGTGTTCAGTATATCATGTATGCTTTCCCCTACCTTCCCTAAGCCATTTTATTCTAACAGATGCTGCAGGAGACTGTTACTTCCTTCTGCTGAAACCAGTGGGGTTCTGATAGCATATTTTTGCAGATTCACTGCTCATGATGAAATCCTTTGAATTCTGAAGTGTTACATTTGTAAAACTTCCTCTAAGCTTCACAGAATTTAGTAGAATCCATCGAGGCACGACAAATGTGAACATGTGAGTTGACTTAAGGAAGGACTGTATTTTTTTTAATAACTGAAGAAAGTCACTAGTATCATAAACATGGATGGTTTCTAAAATCAGACATTTCTGGATTTGTATTCAGATTCATGCTCTCCAGCTGTGTGGCCATAGGTAAATTTGTGTCTCTCTGAACCCATGTCTTCTTATCTACTAACGTGGCAGAACAATACTTATTTCTTAACATAATTTTGAGAGTTAAAATGAAGAGTTGTGTGAAAACATCTAGCCTTGTGATTGACAACTAAAAGACGCTCACTAATACATTTTTGGGTGTCTATTATGCGGCCAACATGGCACTAATAAATGATGATTGAACAGTCCTTCATTTACTAGGGTTTGAGTGTTTGTTTGCTTATTGCCTGTTTCTCCTCCAGTAGTTTGTAAGCTCCATGAAAGCAAGAATTTTATTTATTTTGTTCATGCATGGATGTTTGACTAAATAAATAAATGAGTGAAATATCCTCCAATATAAGTCTTTAAACTGGATAGTATATCCAAATGATATTGAGTGGAGAGTCTCAGAAAGTTCCTCACAAAACATGATCGAAGACAGGGAATGACAAACAGCATAGTTCCCAGGATAACTGCCATTGGTTTGATCACACTGGGCTGTGAAGGCTAAGGTGGGGAAAAGTTGTATGTCACGGAGGGCTTTGCATGCCATGCCAAGAAGTTAACTTTTTTCTGCAGTCAAGTGGCTTTCAATCTTTGCTATGTGGATGCACATGGGCTCCTCACAGTGCCTTGAAAATGCCAAAGAAATGGAGAGATAGCCATATAGATAGGACTTTATTCTACAACTCCCATTTCTCTCCCCTAATCCCAGTATGAGACATCAACCAGAACTGTTATTTTTCTTTACGCATTTAAATACTACTTTTTGAGTTTCTCTGTATGCTTCATTTTAGAAATCAATGTACTACTTTATGATAGATAGAAAAATAACTTTTTAGCAGTGACAATGGAGTATTTGGTGCAGGAGAATGGTATGAAGATTTTATACTTTAGATATATAATCTTAGCAGCTCTCTACAGGATGAATTCTCAGGCTTTTAAGGTAGGTAACAAAGTTAATCATGGTACAACCAGGGTGGAAAACACAGAGACACACATGGATTTTAGTGTGAAGATGTGCAATCAGTTCCTTCCTGTTATTGCACAACTTGTGGAATATCCAGACAGAGGTGTCCGACTAAAAGTTAGGTAGACAAATATGATGATTGGGAACATTTCTGACCTGAATACATAGATTTGGGTGTCATTTGCATAGTGGTCAAATTATAAGAGTTGATAAAAATTAACTAGTGAAGGTTCTTGAAGAGGGGCAGTGGACCAAGGATGGATTCTTAGGAATAACTGGCTCTTCAGAGACCAAATTGCTGGATAGAGTCCAGCAAGGAGATGAAGAAATGGTAAGCAATGTAAAAAAGAAAACTAGGACAGTTTGATTAACTAACTTGAGGTAATAGGATAGTTTGGAAGCCATGGGCATGTTGAGTTTAAAAGGAATAAATGAAGGTATGAAATATAAGATGTCTATTGAATTGATGAAATAGAGAGTCAAAATTATGCTTCATGAATATGGAAAGCAAAATTGTTATTTACCCTGAGATGATCTTTCTAGCACTACCATATCATCTATGTTTAAATTATCGCAATGCTCAGCTGAGAATCTTTTGCTCTTTTTATTGCCTATGGACTCACTTATGTTTATTTAGTCTGAAAACTGTTCATATGGACATTAGAGTTAATTGTTTTGTCATCTATGAATATTGAGGAGTATGAATAAAGCACAAATTATACACCAGAACAGGATAGTCTTAAATATGAGCCCTTTAATCTCATGTTTAAAATATGGCATTTAGGTTTCATATTTGTGAGAAAATTGAGGTACAAGTTATACTTTGTATGTCAACAGATCTCAGAATCTAACAAGTTCTGTGCATGAATCTGATGGAATATTTCCCTGGAAAAAAATAGAGGTATATGTGGGCAGTAGATATTTGTATTTAAAAATCTATAGTAAACTAAAATATTTAATTCTGGAACACAGAGAACAAGAATGGTGAATTAGAAATCTTCATAGCTCTTCACATGCTCTTAAACTATAGGAGAAGCCTTGCATAGAATGATTGGGAGCTTCAATTCCAATAAAATTTGGGGATTGCAGTTGTCACAGTGGTGTGCTGGATCTGGCTCGCACCACCTCATAGAAACCAATTGTATATACCATTTCTCAAGTTCACATTCAGTGATATCATGTTGGTAATTGCAATCAGGCATGGTGGAAATATTAACACCATGGAACTCATAAAAAAACTACAGATGAAGGCTTGTTTCCACCTCTGAAAAGCTAGTTGTTAAAATTGACCAGCACATCATTGGATTTGCATCACTGACAGAAAACACAGAAAATGCAAAGGGCATTTATCTTCTCCTTTAGTAGGACTCTTTTTTGTGCCCTAGTACATTAAAATACAATTGCATAAAGTGCTGTATCCATTCTTAATTTTCACAGCAAGACAAGTCTGGCAATGACAGTGCCTTATACACTAAATAGGACCGATTCTGTTTGAATGCTCACTCATTTAGAATATTGCATCATATTAACATGAACAGGCTCATAATCAATAATGCCAATAAAAAGCGTTCTGCTCGCTAGCCAAAGAGACAGACTGGTGATAGCTATGTGGAAGATTCCCTGGTGAAAAGGCCCTGAACATAGCTGGTGAGAGAGACAGGTGCTGGTAGCCCTAGGGGGCTACAAATTGGTCTTGACAGAAATAGACACCCTGGACTGGGCTTTGCTTTCCTAGTAGAAGATGCAAGTGCTCAGAGTACTATAGAGAAATGAAAACAAAAGACATTGCACAGATTTGGATGGCCAACCATCATTTCTTTAGACCAAGAAACACACTGTACAGCTCATAGTGTTCAGCAGTGCACATAGAGATATCCTCCTCAGAGTAATAGTTTGGTAAGAATTATAATGGACAATTGGTTTATCGTTGTGTAAAAGAAGGTAAAATTACAACACGTAGGGCTGGCTTACACATCTTCATGAGTATGTTCATGCTTAACATGAGTAGGAGTAAAGGAATGTCCCCACTAGACTTTTCTTCCATTTTTGTTGGTTGATCTGAAGATGAGGGAGTGGGTAAGGGTGCTGGTGTGGCTATATAATTCTTGCCAAGGGAGCAGTACCCTGATATAATGATGATACTATTTTTTCTTTCTTCCCACTATCACTTGATTTTTTTCCCTACCTGATGCAGTGGTCCTAGGATCAAGGCTGCAACCACAAGTGTTGGAAGCATATACAATTCCTAGGTAGAAACTGTAACTACGTTTTTAAACCTTAGGCCCAAATTCCTAAGGGCCTGATGGGGATAGGTTGCGCCTTTACCCCATCTGGCAAAAGTGGAGCTAAGAATGAGTGCATATATACTGACTGATAGTAAAGATGGCCCACTAGGTCAGCACCTATGTAACCTTACCCCATAGGAAAGGGAGTGGACCAAGGAGGAGGTACTGTTAGACTAATATTGCTGTCTGCAGTCTAGACCAGCACAGTGGCAGATTCTAATGTCCCTTCCAAAGGTGAAAATTTGGGGTATAAATGGAAGAAAAAGGAATGAATAAATGAATTTTAATTAGGGAAAATCAGATATTATAAATGCACCTCACAAGAGGCTCAGAGTAAGAGATGACATGTCTCTTAGCTCAATTATACCAGATGCCAGAAAGGATAAAGCTATATGTTTGTTGAGACAACTTTTGCTGTTGGAACCTGACAAAATGGAATGGAAGCCTGCAAACCTGAGTGGCCTTACCCAACATACAATGTGATGATGCAGTGGACTATTTATTAATATGACTGAAGTATTCTAGTATTCTGGTAATGTGGTGGTATCTCTGGAGTTGTATATCCTTTTTTTTTTCTTTCTTTTTTGAGATAGAGTCCTGTTCTGTCACCCAGGCTGAAGTGCAGTGACTCAATTATAGCTCAACTTGAACTCCTGGGCTCGAGCTCAAGTGATCCTCCCAACTCAGCCTCCTGAGTTGTTAGAACTACAGGAGTGTGCCGTCATGCCCACTAAGTTTAAAATTTTTTAAAGAGATGGGATCTCACTATGGTGGACAGGCTGGTCTTGAACTCCTGGCCTCAAGAAATCCTCCCACTTTAACATCTCAAATTGTGTATTCTTTTGTTGTAAGGGATCTGGGTTTAAAAAAGAGGATAGACTGTAATATTATAAAAATATATATTTGGGTTTTGACCCCATTTCCCAGTGTACAACTCCCCAGATCCCTATTTGTGCAAAATTTCTACCCATATTGCTGAACATTATTTAAATTACTCATTCAGTAGCTCAAGAAGTTGTATAATCATGAACAACATTAGACCTATGCTCTGCTCTTTCAGTAACGCTGTTGTTATGCAACTGGGAAGCAGCTAGAGTTTTCAAACTGTAATTAATACAGAAACTTTAGAATCCAGCCTGATTACCTAGACTTTCCACAGTTTTAATGAATTGGTTTAAAGACTTTCTAATAATTTTTGTCATTTTTTATCAATTGTTTTCTTTCTTTCATTTTATTTTAGTGTTTACAATGTATCCCTTGGTTTGAAAAAACAAACAAACAAACAAAAAGATTAAGGAGCCCTTTACCAAGTAAAATGTTTTTACTATACTTTCAATGCATTAAAACATACTTAAAAGTTACATTTATTTTATTTCAATCTATGTTATCCCTTACTTACAGTGATGTGTGTACATTTGTGCAGATAGAAAAAAAAACTACTTATTCATTAATAAAACTGTGTAACTGATTTTTTTTAGCTCTTATTTTTAAATGTGTTACATCTATAATCTCCAAGTAAAAGGAGTGACACACAGGGGATGTAAGCCCTGGGATTCATTGCACATGTGTCCTTTCCTCTCTTGCTTGGAGCCTGAAGCGGGAGGGCTCCTGGCTCGGGCCTGCCCGCCCAGAGCATTGGCACTGGTGACCATTTGGGCTTCCAGGGAAAAGCCGCATAAGGGGAAGTAGCTGAAGAACAAAAGCAGGAGTGAGGAGGGAAGAGGGAACAGGAGGCTGGGGCTCATTTTTCACACTCCTCTCTCTGTGTGTGTATGTGTGTGTGTAAGTGCATGTTTATTCGTTACAGTTTTTCTCATTTATAATATGTTCTTTTCACTAGGAAGGAAAGCCCTTGAGACTGATAATTGTCATTACATTTAGAACTTAGTCAAAAATGTTATTTAGTTTTTATTTTGCAGCAGCTGTTGCTAAACATGAAAGATAGTACGAATGCTAACCCGGCTGGGATTTTATTTTTTTGAAAATTCTTATACCAGTACCTAGTAAACATTGGTTGATGTTATCTGATTGGAAAATAAACTGCTTTTTACATTTTTTTCAGAATTCATTCCTTTATTAAAAGGCAAAGTTGTATATTGCAGCACCTAGCATATTTCTTTTATTTGTATTTGTGCCTGTTACTATTAATATGAAATATTTATCTTCCCAAGTTTAAAACAATGTTATAGAGATTTTCACTAGTTTGAGATAGCATATTGAATATCTGTACAAATGAAGAATACTTTGTTGGACTTAAAAATGAAACAATATCTACATTCAGCTTGACAAGTATCTATTGGATGAATGAATAAAATTTGGACACATTTTTCTTTCAAATTTCAGTTTTGCAACAGATCTCCAGAATCATTTTCATTTTGGGAAGCTGAAACTCTATGGCCATTGAATACCAGGTCCCCATTTCATCATCACCCTAGCTTATGACAACACCATTCTACTTTCTGTTTCTATGAATTTAACTTTCTTAAATATCACATAAGTGGAAGCATACATATTTGTCTTTTGAGATTGACTTATTTCACTTAGCATGAGGTCCTCAAAGTTCATTCATGTTTTACCACTTGACAGAATTTCCTTCTGTTTTAAAGGCAAAATGATATTCCATTATATGTATATACCAGAGTTTGTTTATCCATTATCTGTAGGCGGACATGCGTGTTGCTTCCACCTCCTGGCTATTGTGAATGATGCTGCAAAGGCTGTGAGTATGCAAAAATGTCATCAAGATTCTGCTTTCAAAGTGGGGATGTGTATATCCACGTTGGATGCATCATTTTATAATCCTGTCAACAGTGTACAAGTGGTCTGGTTTCTCCACATCCTTACCCATATTTGTAATTTTCTGGAATTTTTTAAATAGTGGCCATCCTGATGGGTATAAGTGAGAGCTCATGTGGTTTTGATTTCCTTTTCTCTAATGATTAGTGATCATGAGCATCTTTTCACATGCTTGTTGGCCATTTGCGTATCTTTGGAGAAATGACTATTGAAGTCATTTGCCCAGTTTTTTACTCATATTATTTGTTTTTTTTCCTTGTCGTTGTTGTTATTGTTGAGTTACAGTTCTTTATATATTCTGGTTTCTTTATTTAGTCTTTATATATTCCTTATCAGATATATTATTTTCCTCCTATTCTGTAGGTTGATTTTTTTTTTTTTACTGTTATTGCTATGCAGAAACTTTTAAGTTTGATATAATCCCACTTGTATATTTTTGCTTTCATTGCCTGTGTTTTTGTGTTATTCAAAAATCATTGCCAAATACAATGTCATGAAGCTTTTCTCCTATGTTTGCTTCTAGGAATTATCTAGTTTTCAGCCTTGTATGTTTTAAAATCAATTGTGAATTAATTTGTGTACACCATGGAAGGTAAGGATCCAATTTTTTTCTTTTGCATGTGGATATTCAATTTTCTCAGCACAAATTATTGAGGAGGCTATTCTTTCCTCATTGAATAGGCTTGACATCCTTGTCAAAGATCATTTCACCACACACACAAGGTTTTAATTATGGGCTGTCGATTCTACTGCATTGGCATGTATGCCTGTCTTTATGCCAGTACCACAATGTTTTCATGACTAAAATTTTGTACTGTGTTTAGAAGGAAGGAAGCATGAGATCTCTAACTTTACTTTTCTTTTTAACTTTTTTTAAGACAAAGTCTGTCACCCAGGTTGGAGTGCAGTGGTGCAATCTCGGCTCACTGCAACCTCTGCCTCGTGGGTTCAAGTAATTCTCCTGCCTCAGCCTCCCCAGTAGCTGAAATTATGGGCATACACCACCATGCCCAGCTAATTTTTATATTTTTAGTAGAGAAGGGGTTTCACCATGTTGGCCAGGCTGGTCTCGAACCCCTGGCCTCAAGTGACAACCTTCCTCAGCTCCCAAAGTGTAAAGGTTTTTTTGACCATTCGGGGTCCCTGGAGATTCTATATGAATTTTTAGGTTTTTTTTCTATTTCCTAAAAGTGTGTCATTGGGATTTTGACAGGATTTACATTGAATGTGTAGATCACTTTGAGTAGTATGTATTTTAACAATATTAAGGCTTTCAATCATCTCATGAACATTGGATGTCTTTCCATTTATGTGTGTCTTCTTTAATTTCCTTCAGCAATGTTTGACAGTTTTTAGTGCCTAAGTCTTTTGTCTCATTAGTTCAGTTTATTCATACTTCATGCTTTTTTGTTCTATTGTAAATAGTATTGCTTTCCTAATTTCCATTTGGTGTTGATCATTGTCAGCGAATAGAAACATAACTAATTTTTGTGTGTTGATTTTGTATACTATAACTTTGCTAAAGATCTGTTGTTAGTTCTAACAATGTGTTTGTGTGTGTGAGAGAGAGATCTTTAGTGTGTTCTACATATAAGATCATGTCATTTGTGAAGAGAAATGATTTATGCAGATAAATGATTTTATTTTTTCCTTTACAATTTGGATTCCTTTTACTTTTTTTCTTTGCCTAACTGCCCTGGCTAAGACTTCCAGTACTATGCTGAATAAAAGTGGTACGAGTGGACATCCTTGCTTTAGTCCTGACTGAGTGGGAGAAACTTTCAGTCTTTCACCTTGAGTATGGTGTTAGCTGTCGCTTTTACATACATGGCTTTACTGGGTTGAAGTAGATTCCTCCTATTCCTAGTTTGTTGAGTGTTTTTTTTTTGTTTTTTTGTTTTTTTTTTGTGAAAGGGTGTCAAAGTTTGTCATTTTTTTTTTTTTTTTTTTTTGCTTTCATTGAAATAATTATGTGAGTTTTGTCCTTTATTCTGTTAATGTGGTGTGTTACCTTGGTTGATTTTTATATGGTGAGCCATACTTGTATTCCAGGAATAAATACTATTTGATCACAGTGTATATTCCTTTTAATGTGTTATTGAATTTACCTTGCTGTATTTTGCACATCTTTTCCTGTAATAGCTTTACCTGACTTTTTTTATTTTTAGTTTTTTGGAAGAGTTTGAAAAGGATTTATGTTAATTCTATTTTAAGTTTCTGGTAGAATTCTTCAGTAAAGCCGTCTAGTACGGGATTATTTCGTTTGTTCTGTTGGTTTGTTTGGAGATTTTAGATTGCTGATTCAATCACCTCACTGGTTTTATTTCTGTTCAGATTTCTTAATTTCTAAATGATTCAGTCTTGATAGGTTGTATTTCCAAGAATTTATCCATTTTTGCTAAGTTATTTATTTTGTTTGCATCTTAAAATTCTTAGTATTCTGTTACTTGTCCCTAGAATGCTACACAATACTGATGTTGAGAAATTTGTTCTTTAAATAGAAAGAAAGAAAGAAAAAACACATTTTGGAGATCAATTCAGGAAATATATGAAGCAAAGAAAGCTTAAGAAAATGCCTTTTTGGGCAAAAAGTGTAGGAACTAGGTATTAGAGTGGTATAAAGAACCATGAGGGAAGAAGAAATTTCTGGAAAAAAAGAAGAAAACTCTGTCCATATAGGAAATAACATATTTAATAAGTAGAATATACAATATGGAATTATTTGACAGTCTTTTGTAAAACATTGCTCCTATCAGTAATACATCTATGGGGGCTTGTGGATATAGCTGTAAGGTAATCTTCTCTTTGATTTTATTGAATAAAATTAACTATTTCATTAAGTTGGAAGGTGGGTATAAAAACGAAAATAACCTGGCCAACCTAGTATCTGGAGTTTCCAATCTATATATGATATTCTTAGTGAAAAAAAAATTAGAAATTTATTTAATATTTTTATTTCACATTTTTTCTTAATTATTTGAAATTCACTTTTAACTTTTCAAGTTTTAATATTTGCACGACTACCCCCTTCCATTTTGTCCATTTAATAAGTTTAATAACATCATCATTATGGCTGAAAGTGAGGGAATGATTTTTGCATGTGTTACAAAGCCTTTTTAAACTAGTAAAATCCTATGAACATATAAAACCAAACCATTTTAAAAGTTCACAGGCTCACAGTTGATCGTAGATTTCTCTTCTTTAGCACAGAGTTCAAAATTTGGCCTATTATCTTGGTAGGTGCATTTGTGTACCAACTTGATTGGACTTCATCAGGGAGTGACTGAGTGATTTGTGCTCAGTGTCAGTAGTTACAGCTTTAAGCAGATAGTTGCATACTGCAAGAGGCAATTTAGCAAATAGCAGTGAGCAGAGAGACAGGGACACCTACTGAGACAAACCAAGATGAATTAAAAGGAACTGGCTGGATCAAATACTAGTTTTGCAGAGGAGATCTGGTTCCTGGAATTTTTGTGTGACATTAATATTTCCTGCATAGGAAACTATTATTTACATACAACATTTACCACTCTTCAGGCACTAACAAAGAATAAAAACACTAATAAGACATGACTCGTGTCTTCAGAGAACATAAATATAAATGGAAATAAATAGAGATAAGCAGTAGCAAGCGGAATAATAAAGCAGGTATAATTTTGGGAAGCCACCCTAACAGAAAAATTTAGTGAAAGATACTGAAAACCAAAGTTTCTATAAGTGAGTATGTAACAAGAACAATCCTTTAATAGGATGCTTATATAAAAGATGGTCTCTGTATTATGAGATATTTAGATACTGTTATAAAAATTTGTAATGCTGAAATATGAATATAGATCTGGTCTCTCAAAGTTGCGTGTATCTAAATACACATCATTAAGTATTGAGCTGCTGTCAAAAGACAAGGCTGAAAATGCAGATCACAAGCTTTTACATGGTTATGAGAGGGGAATGGGTTACTTTTCTTTGTCTAACTCAACTATGAGAACAAGTCTTTAAAAGAAAGAGACAGTTGTCATGTCTGAGTTGTGCATATAAAAATCAACCTTTTAGAACGTATATTGAAAGATAAAATTGGGACTAACATGAGTCAACAAGTGATACAATCTACTTAGATAATTTTAACAAATTGGTTTATTTTACATTGTACATAGGAAGTCAATAACCCTAAGTTTACACCTAACAATAGCACCACTCTCTAAGAAGACTTGCAAAAAATGTTCTGGCTATAGAAGTTTCTTTGCTTCTTCTCTCATTAGGAAAAAATCATTAGCACAAATTATCAATTTAAGAAGGAAGTAATGTCTTAAATACCTTTACTAGATGTTTCATATTTTTAGCCTTCTAGAAATTCTGCAATTCCTGTCAGGTTCGAGGAAGTAGAGTTCTGGATGAGATTTTTCCGTAAGCTTCAAATAAATTACTGAAATACTAAAACATATTTTAAAATTTATATAATAGATGAATGAAATCAGAAATGGCAGACTTGATCTACTAAAATGCTTCATGGCAAAGGCAAATATACTCATATGCTTAAATGGTTATATTATAACCTCTAGGACCCTGGAATATTATTCAGTTTAAAGTTTTAGCTTAGCTAGATGAATGACAGACTAATGGGTCAGTGATTATTACTTCTAAAACAATGGCAATGTCATTGAATACTTAAGGGGCTTTGGTCTCTGCTTTTCTTCTGTTCAGATGCTATTTGCACATAAGCAGAAATGGTGCCCCGATTCATTTTTCTTCTCTTCTTTCTGACCCATTCTCTGGGTATTTCATGAAGCTGTATGGTGTCTTGTCAGATTTCCTCACTAAAGTTAAATTTTTTTCTCTTTGGAATTCATAAAACATTTCTATAGGCAAGTTTATCTACATTTTCTTTATGGTTTTTGTATTTTTTGTTATGGCTAAAAAAGACTACTTCCATATAAAAATTATAAATAAATTCACACAGACTTTCTACTGGAAGTTTCTTGTGTTCATTTCTCTTTTACTTTTAAACATTTTATTTGAAAATACCACACTTTTACTACTGTACTGTACTGTCACTTTTGTCATAAATCAACTGACTATACATGTGTGGGTCTATTGCTGCCTGTCTATTCTGTTTCTTTGGTCTACTTTTGTATGACTATATCAATACCACACTGTCTTAATTATAACAGCTCTGCAAAATGTGTCAATATATGGTAGTTTAAATCCTCGGCTATTTTTAAACTTTCTTATTTCTATATACATTCTGGAATCAGTTTTCCAAAATCCTCAAAAAAGTTCACAGGAATTGGTGGAGGGGGACAGATTATCTTTAACATTTAGATTAACTGAAGTATAATTTACATTTTTATAATATGCAGCACTATTTTTATTTTGCATTATTTTTATTTTTCTGTGTTTTAAAATGTTATTTTTATTGTATGATACCATAAAAAGGTATCATTTAACTTTACATTTTACTTTCATAGCAAAATCATAGATCATTTTTTACAAAAGTAAAGAGCTCAATTAATATTCCTTTTAATATATACCTCAATTTATTTACTTTTTCTTTAATTTCTCTTGCATTATTATGTAGTATTTTATATAGAACACTTGAAGATATTTCTTTAGCTATGTTCTTCCACATCTGATATATTATACTGTAAACATAAATAGCATATTTTTAAATAATTTTTTTTATATAGAAGTACAGTTAATTTTGCATGTTGACCTTAAATTTGCTGATTTTGCTAAATTCACTTATTAATTCTAATAATTTATGTGTATATTCCTTCATATATTTATTTATTTATTTTATTATTGAAGCAGAGTCTCACTGTGTTGGCCAGGCTAGTTTCAAACTCCTAGGATTAAGAGATCCTCTAGCCTCTGCCTCCAGAATAGCTGCAATTGCAGGCATGTGCTACTCCATCCAGCTTTCTTTCATAATTTTTACGTATGCAATCATATCTATCATCTATAGACAAGGAAAGTTTTATTTCATCTTTCTTCATTCTTATAACTTTTATTTCTTTTTCAGTTATTACAAAGTTTTGGCATTTTAGGCCAATGTTGAATAGCAGTGACAATAGTAAACCTTTTTTTCTTATTCCAGATCTCAGAAAAAAGCATTCAATATTTCATCATTAAGTATCTGTGGAGTGTTTTGTTTTGTTTTGCTTTGTTTTTTGACAGTATCTCGCTCTGTCACCCAGGCTGTCATGCACTGGCCCGATCACAGCTCACTGCAGCCTTTGCCTCCCTGGTTCAAGCAATTCCCCTGTCTCAGTCTCCCGAGTAGCTGGGATTGCAGGCACATGCCACCAAGCCCGGCTAATTTTTGTATTTTTAGTAGAGACGGGCTTTCTCCATGTTGGCCATACTGGTCCCCAACTCTTGACCTCAGGTGGTCCGCCTGCCTCAGCCTCCCAAAGTGCTGGGATTGCCGGCATGAGTCACCGCGCCAGGCCTCTGTGGGGTTTTTATAGATACTATAAGATTTAGAAAGTTCTATTCTGGTTTTTTGCTAAGTATCTTTCTTTTTAATCATAATTTGTTATTAAATTTTTTCAAATGCATTTTCTGTGTCTATTAAGATGATTTTCTCTCCTCTTGTTAGCATTTGTCTGATCTTCATTTATTTACAATTAAGCTTTTTGTATCACAGTGTTTTAACTGCATTTATTTTATAGAATATGTAATATTTCATTATTTTTACAAAATACATGGGTTTGAAGCCTATGAATAAATTCATTTACATTTGCTAATGTAATGAACATGTTAGTTTGAATTTCTGTTGTCTGCTTTATTTTTAATGCTTCTATTTTCAATGTTTTGTTACTTGTGGGGTTTTTTTTTTTTTTAATCTGTCTTTTATAGTTTAGATGTCTGTGTGTGCAGGTATGCCAATTTTCCTCAGAAAATTTGGAAAGTTTATAATGCTCTTTTTCTCAGCTCTTACATTCAAAACTTTTGATATTGCATATCATATTCTTGCTAAGTATCTTCATTATGTATTTTTTAATGTTAGTTACCCCTTGATCTCTAAATTTATTTTTTAATTTTAAATTATTTTTGTTTTAATTTTAAATAAAAAATATTAATTTTAATTTTACAAAATATATTAAAAGCATAATTTCTTCATTTAATTCTGTACTTAATACCTATTGGCTTTCTTCAAAGCAAGATTAATTGTAAAATAATGCATCTAAACTTTTTTTTATCTGTATTTGTTTCTCCTTTCTGCTTTAACAAATTACCATGAACTTTGTGTCTTAAAACAATGTAAATAAATACATTATTTGTTAAAAACTCTGGACCCCATAAGTCCACAATGAGTCTCATGGATATAAAGTCAAGGTGTCAGCAGGGCTGGCTCCCTCTGGGCTCTACAGGAGAGTCCATCTTCTTGCCCTTTTCAACTTCTAGAGCTTGCCCACGTAACTGAGCTCATGGCCCCCTTCCAGTCATCAATGCACCATTCCAACCTCTGCTTCCATCATTACAGCTTGCCTTTCCCTTCATCTGACAGAAGGCTGTGATTATGCTAAACACACCTGAATAATCCAGGAAAATCTTCCATCTAAAAATCTTTAATTTAATTGCATATGCAAAGTTCCTGTTCTACCTATTTTCTTGGAATGTAACTATTTATAGGTTCCCAGGATTAGAAACTGAACATCTTTGGTGTCATTATTCCATCTCCCACACTCTTTTCTCTTTTTTCTTCTCTTAATATTTTCTTCTACTGTATTTTATGTGGTTTATTTTCAGGCATTCACCTCCTATAATCCCATTTCCCCAGTTACTTTATTTTCACTTTTATTTAAATAAATTCAGTGTTCCTTTTATATCTTGGTTAGTAAAATTTAGTTTTGAGAAGCTTTTGTTTGATTTTTTTTTTAAGAAATTCTCACCACTGGTATATTTCATAGGTGATTTAAAAAAATGTTTGAGGGTGTGGGCTATAGCTTTCATTGTGAACGTCTGCTCAGTTGGTATAATAGTGTTGGGTCAAACTTTCTTTCCCTTAGAATTTCAGAGTTATTGTTCTGTCTTCTGCATTCGAATATTGTAGTGAACTGTCTGAAGACAGCCTGATATTTGTCCAATGGTAAGAAACTTTGCAAACTTTATCTTTTAATTTCAATTACTTGAGATATATTTTATTACTAATAGTTTTGTAGCAGACGTTTCTGCTAGAAAATGCTCTTTCATGGTTACTTTTACTTTTTGCTGTATTTTAGGAGATTTTTCTTCTGTCTCTGAAAGCATTTAGAACTTATTAATTGAATTTGCTCCTTCAGGGACTCCAGTTATCCTTGGTTTGGTAAACTTTGCCTAACTTTCATACACATAGTCTTTTTATTATTTGCTTTAATCACTTTATTTTATCCTTTGTTTTCATTCCTAATATGTTGGTTTTTTTCCTATTGATTAGTGAATCATTTTTACCTATTATTTTCCTTTATGCATCCAATATATGTAATAATTCAGTAGTAGTGTAGCACTGGTCCTATATTTGTCTTCTTATACTTCAGTTTTCCTTTTCATCTCTTTCTGTTGTTTTATAACTTTATCTTTGAGATATTGTTACTGAGCAATGGACTCACTGTACAATGTACATAGAAGCTGATACTATGGCACTTGCCTTTGCAAAAAAAGGAAGACTTTATTATGACTTCAACCAGCAAGGAGACAGGAGGCACTGATCCAATTTGTCCCCTCTATCTGGGGTCTAGAGTAAGCTTTATAGGTTAAAGAGGACAAGTTGGTATGTGAAAGTGCTGGCAGGGTAGGTTTTGTTGGAAGGACTTCAAACAAGACTATAGTAAGGCATGGAGTGGAGTCTTCTTACCAGATATTCCTAGAAAAGGGACCCTTTACTTCTGAGGGTGTTCCAGTTGTCTGGCGCCAGCCATGTCTCAATCTTTCAGTTCCATGGGGGTGGAAGGGGGATTGGGGAAGGAGACGGATCTTTAGTTCTGGGTGTTATCTGAGGTCTGAGTTTTCTTTCCTGCACATGCTCTGTCTGCATATCTTGCAGACTCCTAGCTCTGTGCCTGCAAAATAACTGGACATTCTATTATCAATAGAGAACAGCCAGATAAGACTGGCCCAGCACTTACAATATTGATATATTAGATTCGTGTTTCCTGTTAAACTTTTAAATGTAAATTATCCATTATTTTCTTTTAAAATAGACCTCATGACACTTCCCACCTGACTCACTTATAACATGGACAACTTAGTCCACATTTTCTACTTGCATCATTATTTTTTGCATACATTTGTCATAAATACTTTCTTTTCCCTTATCTGACTTTTAGTCATCTTTTCTCAAAGCTCTAGCTCGCCTCTGTGCGTGGTTGGTGTGTATTTGAGGAAAAGGGATTGCCAATGGGGGTAAAACGGGAATCAACTGAAACTAGGTGTAAAACTAGTTAGAAAATTTGAATTGTATCTTTTAACTTAATGTCCTATAACCCAATTCACTGTAGAGAAGATGTATCCTCCTCCATGCCAGAAGATCTGCAGGTTTCAAGGAGCACCTATGAATTTGGTGCAGAACCTTAGAGTCTTGGTATTTATCAGCGAGCAGCTGCTGAAGCAGTTTTTGACCCCATTTCACCCTGGCTTCTCCCGAAAGTCTTTCTCAATCCTCCATAATCATAAGAAGATAAAGAGATTGTCAAAGTGATTTTAGGGCGCTGTGCTGAGTCCAAAGTGGGTCAGATATATTTTACGTATTCTTTTGCTTCTTACTACCCAGAAATC
Source organism: Theropithecus gelada (assembly GCF_003255815.1). Lineage (NCBI taxonomy): Eukaryota > Metazoa > Chordata > Mammalia > Primates > Cercopithecidae > Theropithecus > Theropithecus gelada. The sequence continues at coordinate 117,215,282 of NC_037673.1, forward strand.
TTTTATTTATTCTTCTCTACATTTATGTTTAATGAAATTATTGTTTATGCATGGGATCTTGCTTCTGAGTGTTTGAAATGTTTCTGCTTTTTCTCTCTGCTTTACTCCCAGCCAGAAAACCAAAATCCTTAAGATCAACCATTTTCCTTTTTCTGAGGTGTTTTGGAAGTTTGTTCTCTTTAAGCAGCCTCCATTCTTTCTCATTGTGCTCTTTCCATCCATGGATTTTTAGTAGATTTTTTCAGGATGTTTTAGAATCACCTTTGTCTCCCTCTGCTTCTGATTGAATTAGGAATTGCGTAGAGCATTCAGGGTTAGGAATTGCGTAGAGCATTCAGGGTTTGTAGAATATTAAAACAAAAGCAACAACAAATAATACTCTCCTTCTCTGGCTACCGGGTTTTGATTTTATGGCCTCCAGTGTATTAGTGGAGGGTGGTGTATGTTGCTTTGTCATGTTTTGTTTTAGCCTTGTATTTATTTTATTTTATTTTTAATTTTTGAGATGGAGTCTCATTCTGTTGCCAAGGCTGTAGTGCAGTGGGGCGATCTCAGCTCACGCAACCTCTTCCTCCCGGGTTCAAGTGATTCTCCTGTCTCTGCCTCTGGAGTAGCTGGGATTACAGGCACCCACCACCACGTCCGGCTAGCTTTTTTCTTTTCTTTTTTATTAAGTAGAGAAGGGTTTCACCATGTTGGCCAGGCTGGTGAAACTGTCTGTATCTCTTGACCTCAAGTGATCCGCCCACCTTGGCCTCCCAAAGTACTGGAATTAGAGGTGTGAACCACCGTGTGTGGCCCTTAGCCTTTGTATTCATAATTTTAGTTTGGAGGCAGTGAAATTTTGAGCTTTGGCATAATTTTGTCATCTTTAGAGGCTTGTATTTAGATTTGTTCAATTTTTTCTAAAAACTTTTTTTCTAAATTTAATTATATTACATTTTTGTCCCTTTGTATCATTTCCATAAAACGATTGACACAGAAACATGCTGCTGAATGTGATCTCCGTGGTCCAGGTGACCAGAACTTGTGATTGAATTTGGTATAAAGGTAGTGATACTGAGGGAAATGAGATCTGCTTCTAATCCTGGTACTGTTCCAGTTAAGTGTGATTTTGATTTGGGAAACATCTCTCTTCTGAAGTTATAATTGATTTTCTGAAATGTACCCTTAAGTCTTTAAAAAAAGTAAGACATTTGGAGATACAAGAGGAATTCGGAGATTTTTTTTCATGAAGTGTGTCTTAGTAAGAAGACTTGAGCCAACTGGAACTAAAACTACGTCCTTCCCAATTTTGTCAATATTTTTCCATAATTTTGCAGTGTCTATCTTTGGAAAATTTCTTTCAGATGAAACACTGGATTAGTAGTCTGCAACATTCACTATGTATAAGAATTGCTTGGGAATTTTTAAAAACAATAGCTGCCCAGGTCCTAGCTCCAGCAATTTGTTTTCAATTTGTCTGGGTGCAACTCTGATCGTGATTTTTTTTTTTTTTTCAAAAGCTCTTGGAGGTCTTTAATGTATAGCCAGAGTCGAGAAACATTGTAACAGAAAATCAATCAGGAGGAATAGTCATTTTCAGGAAGGGATACAAGGCAATACTGGCTTAACTGGACCACAATTTGAGAGTAATTGAAAGCAAATTATTTCCGCTTCATTGGGATTTACAGGAGAAATTATTTTGACTTAAACTCTTGTCCAACATAGTTATTGGATAAAATCATCTTTCTTCTGAGGACTAAAAAAGCAAGCTTTCATTTAAATTTGAGTGAAAAATATTAAAATATTAATTTAAAGTCAGCTCCGTTTGAAGAAATTTGCTTCATCAGAGTTGCCAAGAGATGCATTTCGTTATTCACTGTTGAAGAGAAAGTTTGCTTTTAAGTTTACCTGAAACTTACCGTGAAGAAAAAGCATTCAAAGTTAAATGTGATTGAAAATCCCAAACATATTTTTTTCATACAAGACCCCAAAGGACATATAGATTTATGCTTAGAGACTGGCTACATGTGTGGGGCTAAGAAAACAGCTGGGAAGATTTACATTTAACAGTTAATTTACTGACCTACTAGTCAGTTTACCTAGGCATGCTTCATACATTCAAGTTTTATTTTTTACCTTTTTAGTTAATTTGATGTATAAATTAAGCACTCCAACTTTTACTCTGCTAAGAACCAATGATATTAACCAAACTTCTGTAAATGTGTGAGCTGCATTTTCAATTAGATTGTATCTGATGTAGAAGGCTCCATCCTTTAGAAAATGCTTCAGTCTCCAGTAGAGCCAATCAGATCAATGATTCTCAAGGTGTTGTAAGATGGCCAGTGGTAGATGTTACTGTGAAAAAGGAGCAACATTGCTTGTTAACTAAGAAAGCTACCCTTGACATTCTCACACAATGAATGTCTGTAGACACATAATCTAATATTAAATTGATAGGCATTGTTTAGTGAAAAGCAAGATGTACATATAGAATAAGGTGCTTTTTAGAGCCTAGGGTTTTAGTCTGTTTATAGAAAACAGTGTAAGGAAGGAAGAGAAAGATAGAGGAAGGAAGGAAAGAAGGAAGGAAGGAAGGAAGGAAGGAAAGAACAAAGGAAAGAAGGAAGGAAGGGAAGAGAAAAAGGAGGAAATAAAAAAAAGTCATTTAGTTTGTCAACATTTCCTAAGTGATATTTGTAATTTATGTTTTCCCTGGATTGCTAGAATTTATATAAAAAAAAATATGTGTACACTTAATTCCAAAAAACTAGAAAATCTACATTTTGTGCAATTGATTCCCCATATTTTAGAATTACTTCTTTTTATAATTATACAAAAGTATGTCATTTGTCAATCATTGCTGCCATATATTTCTCTATATATTATCCAACAATTTAAAAATGTGAATGATTCCTGCACTATCAGATCTCTATTTGGGAGTCCCTTTGACAACATATTATTCAATGATTAAATTTCCGGGATAGATGGAATTTTTAATAATGATTATTAATATTGCCTTGAGAGAGTAAAATACTGAAATAGGAAACTAAGTTGTTCCTCTGCACCTATTTTTAAATTATATGGTTTCATGACATGTTCAGACTGTAGTGAGGTTGATGATTTCTAAATAGACAAGATTTACTAATATCTACCTCTTTCAGACAAATAGTAATTCTCTTCCAAAACATATTTGCTTTACTTTTGACAAACTAATGCTGAAATATCACATATTTTCCTCACACCATTTCTGCATGTATAATTCATTCTTTCATGAATTCATTCATTGACCTGACATTTTATATGCGTCTAGTATATTTTGGGACTTTAATAACTTAAAAAAAGTATCTTTCAATGTGGAAAATATGGAATAGTGAGAAAAACAGACATTAATCAAAGACATAATTATTTAATCTAAAACCTTAATAAGTCTATGAAAAAATAACACAAGGTCTTATGAAACGTTTGGGAGATGTTATCCAAGGTTGAAACTGGGAAAGCTTGTAGAAGAAAATGACATTTGAGCTAAACTCGGAGGATTGAAATGGCATTCATTTAACAGGTAACATGTCAGACAGATAAATGAGATGCCATAAATCCTTGAGGGAGAAAAGAGCATGCATGAAGAATTAAAAGAACTGAAAGAAGGCTCCTTGTGGACAGACAGCAAGGGAGAGAAGACCCAGGGACTATGAGATCATGCAGAAATCTAGAAATGTCAGAATGAAAGTTTACTTTTATTTAAGGGAAATGATAGAAATGGAATCAGAGTGTTATTTTGTTGTTAGCAATTTCTTAAATTTGATTTTATAATTGTACACTTTAAACAATTTTTATATACTCCTGCTGAAAAAAAAATCTAGATATTTCTTTTGTATATGACACCACCAAGTGGCAATAGTATGCCAAGGCCTTACCAAATGTCAAATAGTAAGATTTAATTACAGATAATATGTAATAACACTTTTTTCTTTGAAAACATAGAATGCATATATCTGTAAATTAAAAGCAATGCTAAACTCATTTTCATAGAAAACACTAGAAAAACAGTTAAAGGTATGATTTGAAAATTTTATATCTTTTATATCATCATCATAAACATTCTTAGTTATCTTTATAACATAAAAAATGTACAGGATTAACTTGAGAATTCAAATTTTAGAAGCACAAAATTTAACTTGAAATTACATCAAATAAGACAAAATTGTTATGTTAGGGGTTTGAATAATTATGTCACATAAATTATTTTTTATCCATCCATGGGGAAAATTGTTGTTGCTACCTGAGCTTGAATATGTGTTATAGAATAGTCATAAATTATTGTAGAAAAGCCAAATGTAAGCCTTTTAATATTTTGTTTTCCAAGTGTTGATTATTATTCATAACAATGTACTCTCACTTTCACATTTTCAGTTCAATGAGAGTATTTATTTTAGATTGTCATGCTATGTGCTATTTTCAATAGGCATTTCCAATCTCTTTGTGTTGAGAGCTGATAAGATTATCACTGATTTCACCCATAATGCAAAATAATTAATACCAAAATTTAGTTAAGTTATTAAATTTTATTTTCAAATAGCAAGAGTAAGTAGAAAGAATTCTGTATGATAGCAACAAACAGTGTTTACAGAAAGGAAGGTGCATATGGATATTCCCGTTTGAATAGTCTGTGTCTTGAGAAATGAATGGTACAAAAGAACCAAAGAGTATTTTCATGTTGAAATGTTCTAATGTCAAATTTCAAATCAAACTTTCTTCAGTAGATTTAAATAGACTGTTTAGAAAAGATCATGTAACAATTTATTTGTCTAACCACCTCTCCTTACCCCCATGATATAATGAAGATTAGAATATGTTTGAAGCCAGAAAAAATACATATGAATCAACATTAGTCATTCTCTGAATTTTTTTCATTTACTTTGTTGTGAAAAATTGGGTACCTTTGTATAGCAAAACATTCAGTAGCGTGGTTTTGTTGAGTCTAATATTTTTGTGGGAGTTTAAAACAAATAAGCTGTTAACTGATTGGTGAAAGAGCTTCTTGAAAAAAATACATTCAGCCTCAGTCATCTGATTTTTTTCAAACTTAATATATTAAGAGCCTAATAGGTAAATTATTGATTCATCCTGATATGATATAAGCCAATTACAAACTCCATAGGATTCAACTCAACCAATACTTTTACCCTGTCAACATATTGGATGACACTTCATTTTATTTAAAAAAATTTTCAGGGTCGGGCACGGTGGCTCACACCTGTAATCCCAGCACTTTGGGAGGCCGAGGCAGGTGGATCACCTGAGGTCAGGAATTCGAGACTAGCCAGATCAACATGGTGAAACCCTGTCTCTACTAAAAAGACAAAAAAATTAGCCTGGTGTAGTGGCACACACCTGTAATCCCAGTTGCTCTGGAGGCTGAGGCAGGAGAATCGCTTGAACATGGGAGGAGGAGGTTGCAATGAGCCAAGATCTCACCACTGCACTCCAGCCTGAGTGACAGAGTGAGACTCCATCTCAAATATATATATATACACACACACACACACACACACATATATATATGGATACATAAATATGTACATATTTATGGGGCACATGTGATATTTTGATACAAGAATTTAAATTCAGTGTATAATGATCAAATTTGGGTAATCGAGATATTCACCACTTCAAGCGTTTATCATTTTTTGTGGTGTTGGGAATATTCTAAGTCCACTTCTCTAGTTATTTTAAAATACACAATAAATTAATGTTAACTATGGTCACAGTATTGTGTTGCTGAACATTAGAACTTATTCCTTTATCCAACCCTTATTTATCCCCTACTCTCTACTACCTTTTCCAGCCACTGGTAACCATCATTCTATTCTCTGTCTCCATGAGATCAATTTAGCTTCCATATATGAAGGAGATCATGTGATATTTGTCTTTCTGTGACTTGCTTCTTTCACCTGACATAATGTCCTCCAGTTCCATCCATGTTGTTGAAATGATGAGATTTCATTCATGTCATTTTTATGGCTGAGTAGTATTCCACTGTATCTGAACTACTTTTCCTTATTCATTCATGGATCGATGGGCACTTAGGTTATTCCATATTTTGGCTATTGTGAATAGTGCTTCAATAAATATGGGAGTACATACTGATTTCTTTTCTTTTAGATATACACCTAGCAAAAGGATTGCTGGATTATATGGCAGTTCTTTGTTTAGTTTTTTGAGACAGCTCCATACTGTTTTCCATGGTGACTGTAATAATTTGCATATTCCAATCAACATGTATCAGAGCATTCCTCTTTCTCTGCCTTCTCACCAACACTCATTATTTTTTGGTCTATGTGATAAAAGCCACTTTAACTGGAGTGAGACCATATCTCATTGTGGTTTTGATTTGTATTTCTCTGAAGACTAGTGATATTGGGCATTTTTTTGTTTATTTTAGTGCTACAGTTTAAATTCTTTTTCATAATGGTGTATTTTCAGAGAACTTACCTCCCAGGATCCACAAAAGGAATATAATAAGTAAAATATTTTTATTTGAATTACTTCAAATAGGTACATGCTTTCTTTCTTTCTGACCTTATAAGTTTATAACAGCATTTTTTGAAAGAACAGGTGGATGAAAATGAACCAATCATATAGAATTACTAATCTCATTTCACTATCAGGACATCTTTGTAAGGGGGTGGTGGAAGTATTTCAGTTTTCTCCATTAACACAGGCTCACAGGAAGGCCTTTATGTATTTACATTTTCAGTGTACTTCTGGAACATTCGTTTAAGTTTGCTTCCTCAGAATTATGTGATATTAAACTCCAGTCACCTCTTTATTTAGATACTTCAAAGATTTCCCCTTTATTTTTAAAATTGTTCATTGTCAAGAAGAATTGGCTTTTTCTGAAGAAGCTTGTGATGTCTTGATGTAGTTCTTATAACACCTCTAAATAAGTTAATTCTATCACATTGTCCTGGTTATTACAGTCATACACAGTCATACATCATTTAGGAGTTTGTTATTATAGGAAGACTTGCTAAAAAAACTGAATTCCAAATAGAAAATTGGTCATTTTTATGAAACACTGCCTACTCCAGGGAAATGTATTTCCAATTGGCTTTGACCATTAGACAAGAGAAGCCCATGTGAAATAGGCTATAAATACATTAATTCCAGACGAGACCTTGGCATCCATGATGGGTTACAGAACAGATAACAGTGAAGATAATGTGGGGCTGAGGAAAGAGAGGAAATAATATACAATAACAGAAAAATCTTGCTTCATAACCTGTTTATTGTTTTTTTTTTTGGAAGGTAAAGAGGGACAGTGAGGGGCCTATCATTTGTACGTGAGAGACATTTTCTCATCTTGCTATTTATCTATGCACTGATTAGGCTTATTTGTGCTTAGATCAAACTGACTTAGTGAGACCCAAAAGAAAAGAGAAAATAAGATTTTCTTTAAAAACTTCCTATATGAAATGATACCATTTTGTGAGACCAACAATTCGTAACTTCTATATTCCTAGATTGTGTAACAAGATAAAACTGACCGAGCTGCCCAAAGTCATAAATAGATTATTTCTTTTATATCTAGCTCAGAAGTTTAAAGAATGATATTTGGTTATAGTTTCTATTTATTCATAGGTTTTATAGATCAATTTAGCTCAAGTAGGGAAATTACAGAGATTGTTATTTAGATTAAAGTAGTCAGTGGAAAGCAGTAGATAGAAAATGAAGAAAAAATGAAAGTTGAATTTTCAATGATGTATATAAAATAAAATATTTTCTCGGGTAGAGAATGGGTGAAATAGATCAGACAACAATGTAAGACTTTTTTCATCTCTTTCATTTAAAAAATTGTATAAGGATAAATGAAGATACTATTATTGATAATGTCAAATGTCACACTAAGGATTTTTTATTTCTCCACGAATAGATGAGGAAACATTAATTGTTGTGAGCAGAGGAATGATATGATTTTGGATTTGAGCAGAGGAGTGAGCAGAGCAGTGAGTGAGCATTTGTAAAATGTCAATCTGTTGTACAGAGTAGATTTGGAGAGAAGTAAACTAAAGAAATTTAAGGAAAATACAAGTCAAATGAATTAAATGATCTAAAGCAGCCCAGGAGCAGAGCAAATAAGAAATGGCCTTTGAATCTGACAGTCACTCATTTGTGAAAGTATAATTTCAGCACAGTAATACGGTTGGAAATAAGGCCATAGAAAGTTAAAATGTCTTTTGTGTGCTGCAAATAATAAGTTACAATTCAAGTAAGAGGAAGAACAGGTACATAATGGAGCCAAGAACAAAAAGAAATGTCCCCATTTGTTGAGACAAGTCAGAAGCCATGAGTTTTGCTTGAATAAATTTAGAAATTTTTAGTTAAATAATGGAGTCTTAGAAACTTGATGAGTAAAGAATGGTGAGAGATCTATATCTGTGTGCTTATTTTTTATTAAAATTGCACTTGCTTCAGAATTTAGATCAGTGTGAGAATGGTGACAATGATGATAGTGATGATACTGATGAATTAGATATACGAAACATTTTAGTTCTTACTATATGCCAATCACTGTGCCAGATTCTTTCACATACATTGCCTTGTTCAATTCTTACAACTGCCATATGAGGTATATACTATCATTATGCAAATTTGAATGAAAATTCCTCGGTTATTTAATTATATGTACTCTAATATACCTTGAGTTTTACATATATTAAGTGGAATATTTTTAGAAATGTTCTTATATTTTCTTCCTGATATAACTAAAACATAAGCAAAATTGTAAAAAGTTGTCTTCCTCAGCAGATGAATACAATTAATAATATCTTTACTTTTATTTATTACTAACTCTATACCATTGGTGAATTAAAAATTAAGAGCCAGGTCAAAAGATATGGATCAAAGCCTCCTAGTTCAATAGTCAGAAGCCATGAGATTTAAGAAGGAGAGTGAAAATATTTCACTTGATAATGCTATAGAAAATTGGGAATGGAATATCATAGAATGGTACAAACCAGAGAGGAGAAATTGCTTGTGTTGAAACCTAGGGTTGATCATTTTTAAGCTGTATTATGTGACTAAGTTTCTTTACTTCTTTCTTTTCTCATTTTTAACTTTTAAAAAATAATTTCAATTTTTTATTTTAGATTCAAGGGGTACATGTTAGGCTTGTTATGTGGGTATATTGCAAGATGCTGAGGTTTGAAGTATAATTGATCCTGTCAGCCAGGTACTGGGCATAGTATCCAATACCTAGTTTTTCAATCCTTATCTTTCTCATTCTTTTCTCCTGACCATTGGTCTCCAGTGTCTATTGTTGCTATCTTTATGTCCATGAGTGCCTGTGTTTAGCTCAGAATTATAAGTGAGAACATGCAGTATTTGATTTTCTATTCCTATGTTAGTTCACTTAGGATAATGCTCTCTAGCTGCATTTATGTTACTGCAAATAACATAATTTTATCCATTTTTTATGGCTGCATAGTATTCCATGGTGTATATGTACCATATTTTCTTTATCCAATCCACTGTTGATGACCACCTAGGTTGATTTTATGTCTTGTTATTGTGAAAAATGCTGTGATGAACATATGAGTACACACGCATTTTTGGTAGAAGTATTTGTTTCTTTTGGATACATACCCAGTCATAGTGTTACCAGTGGTGATTCTTGACTATGAGTAGTCCAGGTTCTTGGTGTTTTAAACAAAGAATTGCAGAAAATGCACAAAAAAGCAACAAAAGAATAAAGCAATGAAAGCACAGAATTATTGAAACAAAAGTACACTCCAAAGTGACAGAGGGCTCAAGCAGTGACTCAAGCTCTGGTTACAGAATTTTGTGGGGTTTAAATATCCTCTAGTGGTTTCCCATTGGTTACTTAGTTTACACCCTATGTAAATGAAGGAATGGCCTGCCACTAGTCTGATTGGTTGTGGAAGGTGACCAGTCAGAGGCTGAAGTGAAGTTACAAAGTTACACTTTATGTAAACGTCAGATTGGTTACCTAAGGAACCAATCAGAGAATGAAGTAAAACTACACATGAAGACTAGGCCTGCAACCAGTCTGATTGTTTGCAGTAGGGAACCAATCAGAGAAACTTTCCATTTTTCATCTCCCTGCAACACAGAAGCGGGGAGGGGCTTGCAAAGGGAGTACCTTCTGATCCCTTTGTTACTTAAGCATGGGAAGTTTGAGTTTTCCTTTTGATTTAGTTGTAGGAAGTCAGCGTGAATTGACCTTAGGTTCCCTGCCTCCAGTCCTCCAAACTGCCTTCCAAAGTGGTTGAACAAATTTACATTTCTACCAGAAGTATATAAGCATTTCCTTTTCTCTGCAGCCTCATCAGCATGGGTTGTTTGTTGACTTTTTGATAGCCATTCGGACTGGTATGAGATAGTATCTCACTATGTTTTCGATTTGCATTTCTCTGATAATTAGCAAGTGGAGTATTTTTTTTTTTTCATGTTTGTGGGCTACCTGTATGTCTTCTTTTGAGAAGTGTCTGTTCATGTCTTTTGCCCATTTTTTTTAATGGGATTGTCTTTTGTTTAATTGTTTAAGTTCCTTATAAATGGAACTTTTTATATTAGACCTTTGTTGGATTCATAATTTCCAAATATTTTCTGGATATTAGACCTTTGTTGGATATTAGACCTTTGTTAGATTCATAGTTTCCAAATATTTTCTCCCATTCTACATAGGTTGTGTGTTAAGTCTATTGATAGTTTCTTTTGCTGTGCAGAAGCTCTTTAGTTTAAATTAGGTCCTACTTGTCTTTTTTTGTTTTTGTTGCAGTTGCTTTTCAGAACTCAGTATAAATTCTTTCCCAAGGACAATGTCCAGAATGGTAGTCTTTAGGTTTTCTTGGGGAACTCTTATAGTTTAAGGTCTTACATTTAATTATTTAATCCTTCTTTAGTTAATTTTTGTGTATGGTGACAGGTAGGGGGTCCAGTTTTATTCTTCTGCCTATGGACATCCAGCTATACTACCACAATTTATTGAACAGGGAGTCCTTTCTCTATTGCTTATTTTTATTAACTTTGTTGAAGATCAGATGGCTGTGGGTTTCTGGCCTTATTTCTGGGTTCTTTATTCTTTTCTTCGTCTATTTGTTGGCTTTTGTACCACTACCATGATGTTTTGGTTACTGTAGCCTTATAGTACAGTTTGAAATTGGGTAACATGATGCCTCTGACTTCGTTCTTTTGGTATAGAATTCTTTTGGCTATTCAGGCTCTTTTTTGGTTCCATATGAATTTTTGAATAGTTTTTCTAGTTCTGTGAATAATGACATTGGTAGTTTAGCAGTAATCACGTTGATTCTATAGATTGCTTTGGACATTATGGCCATTTTAATGATATTGATTCTTTCATTCCATGAGTATGCAATGTTTCTCTATTTGTTTGTCTCATCTATGAGTTCTTTCAGCAGTGTTTTCTGGGTGAAAATTTGATCTATTGGATTTCTTTTTCTTTTGCTATATAGTAAAAGAAAAATAATGTGGTGTTTGAAATCAAGAAAATAATTTAAATTTATTTTGTTGTTATCATATGATTATAAATACTCGTTGACACAAATATTTCTAAACATAGGATCATGATATTCTTAATTTAATATTAAATAATAAAGTAGTAATCACAGATAATACGAGATGAATTGAGATCATAGATTTGGTGAATTGACGATGTGTAACTAATGGCAAATGTAAGTCTCTTATTGCTTTTATTTTGAGAAATTGTAGTGACTGATATACTCAAAATGAAAGTGATATTGCTAGTCTCTGGATTTAAATAGAAAAATGGAACTATAGTTTTCATATTCATAATCGTTCTATGAAGATTTTGTCAAATGCATTGGAGTAAAAATTATCATTAACCTATGATTTATGAGATAAATAGGGAGTAATTACATGTAAACTTAGAATGTAAAACTATTTTTAATATGGCTACTTTTGTAACTTAATTGTTAATCAAGACTTCATTAACATGTTTATTATTCTTGTAACTTTATTGTTAAAACTTCATTAACATCATTAACATGTTTTTTTCACTGTAGGTTATTTGTAATTATGCATTTAGGTAAGTAACTTATTTGGAATCAAATTGGATGCAAAAATAATGGAAATGGTTTATCTTTATTATAAAATATGTTAGGTAATTTTTTTGTATTCTCAAATGTAGTATTTTTAGATGAGTATTGGTTTTCATAATAAGTGAAAATAATAATAGCTAATATTTTTCAAGACTTATTGTTGCTAGGCTCTGTATCATAGGCCCCATATGTATCAGCTCTTGAATTTCATTTAAATTTTATCAGCTTTTATATATTATCTCTTCAAGAAATTGGAAAGTTATTTTCATTCTGTTGTAGAGCATGAGGAAAATGAAAACTTTTTTTTTTTTACTTAGTAAATATGGTTTGGCTTTGCGTCCCCACCCAAATCTCATCTATAATTGTAATCCCCACATATTGAGGGAGGGATCTGCTGGGAGGTGACTGGATCATGGGGGAAGTTTTCCCCATGCTGTTCTCATGATAGTAAGGGAGTTCTCACAAGATCTGATGGTTTAAAAGTGGCAGTTTCCCCTGAAGTCTCTCTCTCCTGCTGCCATGTAAGACGTGCCTTGTTTCCCCTTGGCCTTCTGTTATGAATAAATGTCCTGAGGCCTCCCAAGCCATGCAGAACTGTGAGTCAATTAAACCTCGTTTGTTTATAAATTACCCAGTCTCTGGTATTTCTTTATAGCACTATGAAAACATACTAATAAATTAGTCTAAAAAAATGTTTGCCTATCAGTTACATAACTTTGTCATATTTTTTATTTTGAGCATATTTCCTTTTGAACACTGTTGCTGATACAAATAGAAATTGCAGTTATTGAAGAGCTGTACATTGATTTTTATACCATTATTTCTTAAAATTTCCCTTAAGATATACATTACAATTTATATTACCCCAGTTCTACAATTTTAGTTCTACATTAAAATGTTGCCAAAATGTTTATCTTATAGAGATTTGTATCCAAAACATATAAAGCACCCTTAAAAACATCTACAAAAGGCTATATAGTATATGATTCTAATTATATAACATTATATGAAAAAGCAAAACATATAGATACAGTAAAACTGTAAGTGGCTTCCATGGGCTCAGCAGGAGGCGTGGAGGGTTGAATATATGAAGCACAATATTTTTTTCTTTAGAAAGAGTAATTAAATTTTATGATATTGTAATGGTAGACTTGTAACATGTATTTGTCAAAACTCACAAAACTTTATAGTACAAAGAGTGAACCTTAGTGTATACAAATTAAAAAATCAGTTAAAAGTTTTGGAGATCCCAAAGGAATTCATAATAATATAATCTAAATTAAATATGAAATAATCTCTTTGAAGGGGGTATGTGTAAAAGATGCTGACCTAAGTAATTTTGGATAGGATTTAGAGTCTTGAAGTCTAAAGACAAAAAGAACTGCATACATACACTTGTTGTTAAACTTGTTTCTTAAAAATCATTTAGAAGGTTGGGGGATCCCAAAAGGAATGCATAATATAACAATAGAACCTAACTCTAATAACAATGTATGAAATAATATTGCTCTCTGAAGCAGGTGTGTGTAAAAGGTGCTAATCTAAGTCACTTCGCATAGGACTAGAGTCTCTAAGTCTAAAAGCAAAAAGACCTAAATATGCATACTTGTTGATAAAGTTGTTTCTTAACAGGCTGTAAGTTAATTTTGATATTACTACACAAGTATAATTGAACTGAATAATTAAGCAAATGAATGGTGGATGATTGGAGCCATATTTCTCACTGTTGCAGTAAATTTACAGATTAGTAAGAGGAGGAGGGTAGAATGAGCTATGTTGTAATCGATTAAAGTTGGGCATATCAGTAAAAACTCATGTTTAAATTAATTTATATACATATGGTGGCATATGGAAATACTAAGTTTTAAATATATGTGAAAATATAATCATACAATATACCCATATCCTCTTAAGCCATTTTTAACTACTGACCAAACCTGTGTCATCTATACTTGCATCTTCTGCCTCCCCTTTGTATTAGTTTAAAGCATATTCCAGGTATCATATTTTATTTATAGAATTTTGGTAGTTATATCTAAAACAAAAAATCCCTTGTTTATTCACCATCACCACTACATCTTTAACGTACTACAGAACTGAGCCTGGTGCTTTTTCATATCCCCTTAGCATTTACCTCTAAAGCCAAAGCATCTTGTTTAATTACCTGAGACTTTGCCTAATACTTTCATTTTTCCTGACCACAGGATCACATTAGGCCTTTGTGTAGAATAAGCTGCAAGGGCTGGGAGCAGCTTTTGACCAATATCAAATAGGAATTTAGGGGATAAATTCCCCAGCTTGAATCCCTCAGTTAAGATACCTCTGAAGTGTGATGTACATTACAGCAGGCTTGAGTTCCAGTAGCACAATGAAAACCTGATGGAGAGTGCATCTTGTATGGAATCCCTTCCTTTCCTTGCCTTACTTCCTCATTTCTCTATTTGTATCCTGAGATTACCTCCCAAACAATTCTTGTTTCAGAATCTGTTTTGGAGGGAGATCAAACCAAGTCACATTTTCTAAAGAAATTAATGATAATTTCTTAATGGGATAAAATATTAAGTGTTAACATTTCTAATTGTCTTATACATATAAAATTTATTATTTTATTATACATTGTTTTATATTAAAAATCAAGATTCAAGGCACTCCCATATCTATTGCATCATATGTATTTTAATTAATATATCTATTTTATTTAATCTATTTTAATTATACATATCTATACATAGCTATCTATTTTAATTAATCTCTATGCATGGTTCCCTTCATTTATATTCTGTATTTCTTGTAGTTTATTTTTTGAGGAAACTGGATTGTTTAACTCATACATTTCTCATGGCCTGACCTTTGCTGATTACATCCCCGAGCTGTAGTTTAACAGGATCATTTTTTGTTAGTTAAATGGTATTTGGAGATATAATCTTGTCCAGATAAAGATTTGATTTTTTTCCCCTTGGCAAAACTACCCATAGGCTATATCTCAAAGACTGTATCTATAAAAAGGAGCATAATGGAAATGCCTGATTCTCTCTTGTTCTTGGTATTAGTAATCATGCGTAAGTGTTTAGATCTATTAGTAAGAGATTGCAAAATTATACATAAATCAAAAGTTTATTTTAAAATCAAGGTATATTTTGTTTAGATTTATCTTTTTTATCAATGCATAATATTTGTACATACTTATGTGGTACATGTAATATTTTATTACATGCTTAGAATGTGTAATGATCAAGACAGAGTTTTAAAGATATACATACTTCAAACATTTATCATTTCTATGTGTTGGGAACATTTCAAATCCTCTCTTCTAGCTATTTTAAAATACACAATACATTGTTGTTAATAATACTCACTCTACTCTGCTATTGAACATTGGAATTTATTCCTTCTGTCTAACTGTATGCTTGTACCCATTTACCAACCTCTCTTCATTTACCTCCCCCCAACACATACCTTTCCCAGCCTTTGATAACTATCATTCTATTCTCTACCTCCATGAGATCAACTTTTTTACCTCCCACATATGAGCAAAAACATGCAATGTTCATCTTTCTGTCCTTGGCTTATTTTACATAATAATTTCCAGTTTTCATCCACGTTACTGAAAGTGACAGAATTTCAGTCTTTTTATGGCTGAGTAGTATTCCACTGTGTATACATACCACATTTTCTTTTCATTCATTTGTTAATGGTCACTTAAGTTGATTCCATGTATCTTTGCTACTGCTATAGTGTTTTAATAAGCATTGTGGAGGGCAGGCATCGCTTTGATATATTAATTTCCTTTCCTTGGATAAATATCCAGTAGTGCAGTTGCAAATTTTTATGGTACTTCTATTTTTAGTTTTTAAAGAAATCTCCATACTGTTTTTCATAATAATTGTATTAATTTACATTCCTAACAATAGTATATAAAATTCCTTTTTTCTGCAACCTTGCCAGCATCTATTTTTTGTTGTTGTTGTATTTTTGAAAACACCCTAAGTAGGGTGAGACAATATATTATTGTGATCATTGTAGCTTTGATTTGCATTTTTGCATTTCTCTGATGATTAATTATGTTGACTATTATTTTTTGTTTTGTTTTGTTATTTAGAAATGAAATCTCCCTGTGTTGCTCAGTTGCTCTCCTGGGCTCAAGCAATCTTGATCATTTGTATATCTCCCTTTGAGAAATGTCTATTCAGGTTCTTTGCCCACTTTTTAAGGGCATTTTTTTTTTTTTTCTGGTTGAATTGCTTGAGTTCCTTGTGTATTCTAGGTATTTGTTCCTTGTAGGATGAATACTATGCAAATATTTTCTCCCACTCAATAGGTGGTCTCTTTGTTGACTGTTTCCTTTGTTGTGCAGATGCATTTAAGTTAAAAGTTTCATTAGTTTATTTCTGTTTTTGTTATCTGTGCTTTTGAGGTCTTAGCCATAAAATTTTTGCCAATATCAATGTCCTTGAGTATTTTTTCCTGTTTTCTTCGACTAACTTTATAGTTTGAGGTCTTAGGTTTAAGTCTTTCATTCACTTTGAGTTGATTTTTGTGTATGGTGAGATGGGGTCTAGTGTCATTTTTCTGCATATGAAAATCCAGTTTTCCCAGCCCCGTGTACTAAAGATAATGCCAATATATGTACTTAGCACACTCGGCACCTTTTATAAAAATCAGTTGGCTGTAAATAAATATGTGGATTTGTTTCTGGATTCTTATTCTGTTCCTTTCGTCTATGTGCCCATTTTAATAGCAGTATTTTTGTTTTGTTTTGTTTTCGAGGCAGTGTCTCACTCTGTTACCCAGGCTGGAGTTCAGTGGCATGATATCGGCTCACTGCAACCTCTGCCTCCCCAGTTCAAGCAGTTCTGCTTCAGCCTCCAAAGTAACTGGGATTACAGGTGCATAATCCACCACGCCTGGCTCATTTTTTTTTTGTATTTTTAGTAGAGATGAGGTTTCGCCATGTTGTCCAAGCTGACCTCAAGTGACCAGCCTACCTTGGCCTCCCAAAGTGCTGGACTTACAGATGTGAGCCACCACACCGGGACTGCAATCATGTTTTTATTACTATAACCTTGGACATATTTTTCGAGGTAAGGTAATGTGATGCTTACAGTTTTTGTCCTTTTTGCTCAGGATTGCTTTGATTGTTTGGGCTTTCTTTTGGTTTCATATTGGTTTTAGTTTTTTTTATTTCTATGAAAAATAATGTTGGTATTGTGATAAAAAATTACACTTAATATTTAGATCGCTTTGAATAGTATAGTCATTTTAACAATATTAATTCTTCCAATCCATAAGCATGGGATATCATTCTCTTTGTTCATGTCTTCTTCAATTTCTTTCATCAGTATTTTGTAAGTTTACTTGTAGAGGTGGTTCACTTTCTTCGTTAAATTTATTCCTAGATGTTTTATTTATTTATTTTTGTAACTATTATAAATTGGATTGGCTTCTTGGTTTCTTTTTCAGCTAGTTTATTATTAATATACAAATATGCTACTGATTGTTTATATTGATTTTGTATCCTGAGACTACTGAATTTGCTTGTCAGATCTCAGAGGTTTTTGGTGGAATCTGTAGGATCTTCTAAATTAAGAGGCTCTTCTAAATGTAAAGAGGGTCAATTTGCAAGGGTCAAGCTGTTTATAAATTTAGAGGACTTTTATTTCTTTCTCTTGCCTGATTTCTCTGGCTAGGACTTCCATTACTATGTTGAGTATCAGTGCTGAAAGAAGGCATATTTATCTTGTTCTTAGAGGAAGAGCTTTCAGCTTTCCCTTTTCAGTGTGATGTTATCTGTGGGTATATCATATATGGCCTTTATTATGTTGAAGTATGTTCCTTCTATGCGTAGTTTGTTGAAAGTTTTTGTCACGAAATCATATTGAATTTTACCAAATACGTTTTCTGCATATATTGAGATGATCATATGTCTTCGTCCTTTCAGTCTCTTGATGTAATATGCCATGTTTATTGATTTCCCTATGTTATACCAGCCTTGCATTCCTGGATAAATCCCACTTGATCATGATTTAAATTTTTTTGATGTACTCTTGGGTTTACTCTGTTGCTATTTTGTTGAAGATTTTTTGTGTCTATGCTCTAGATATTGGCCTGTAGTTTTATCTCTGTGTGTTCGTGTCCTTGTTTGATTTTGGTGTCAGGCTTTTCAAAACTAGATGGAAAGGTGACCTATTCACTATATGTAACATATAATGAAGATTATTAAATCCTTGATTAATCAAGGAAAATATTAAATTTTATTTTAGTGTTGACAACTGAATAATGCAAAGAAGTATATATAATGCATTTTAGAAATTCTTAATTAAGCATTTTATTACTTGTAGAGGTCATTGTCAATTACCCGTCAAAGATATTTCATTTCTTTTTAACATCAAGAAAATTAAATAATTGGTAATTAGCACTTTCTGCCACGCACTGGCATTTATGGTTCCACTTTGAAATGTAAATTCATTAACCTTTCTCATCATACAACAATATAAAACCTCTCCCCAAATTTGCATCATTTCCCAGATGTTTGAATGATATCCTCTGTCTTTTGAAACCTGACATACTTTGATTTGGAATATGTATGTTCTACTTATAACACCATATAATTGTAAGAAGGAAGACAGAAAGTAGAGAACAAAATTATATGGTTCTAAAATGAAATAAAAGGTCCTTAAAATATAAATAATGGGTCATGAACACTTGCATGACCAGAAAATAATCTGTGAAATATTTTCCCTTAGATATCACATGTGCCTCTAACGATGTTTAAAGAGAGAAAATGTAACCAAATAGACTTAAATGAAGTTGAACATATTTTAGTCTGTCTTTGATGATTCAAATGTCCCTTGGAAGTCTCTTACATGTATAAATAACAGTTGTTGATTTTGGACTGTGACAGTGGTGAAAGCCTGTTTAGAACAGATCAGCTTAAGCAGATTGCATCATATAAACTGTGAAAAACATCCAACTCTGGGGTAGTTTTTAGAGTTTAAAAGTTCTGCCTTTCATTTTTATTATTATTTAAAAGAACATTTTTCCCTGAAAATATTTGGCTGTAAAAAGTATTCTTTAATACAAAAATTAACCACTTTACTTCTTTTCTAAACCTCTTTTATCCATTTTTAAAAACCTTTATTGAATTGCAATATGTATACATTCATGTCCACTATCATCATTTTACAACTCAATGAATTTTCTCAAACTAAACGTAGTATGGAACTAGCATTGAAATCCAGAAATAGATGATTACCAACATTTCCAAAGCCCTCATATGCCTTTTAGTCACTATTTCTCACACTCAAGATAATTTCTTTCCTGATTTCTAATCCCACTGTTTAGTTTTGTCGGTTTTATACATGAAGAGGTAAGTTCATAGCCTTTTATAATTAATTTATTTCAACTGATCTTGTGTTTACAATCTTCACCCATGTTGTTGCATGTGGTTTTTGATTGTTATTCTCATTGCTGTATACTACTGTTATGGAAATATACCACAATTTATTTATCCATTCCAGTGTTGATAGATATAGTTAATAAGTATCCTTTGCAGTTTAGGGCTATTATAAACAGTGATGCTGTAAACATTTTAGTACCTGTAATTTGGTAAAGCTATCTAGGTATTAGCTATACACCAAAAATGGAATCCATGAGTTTTGTGTCTGTATTTTTAGCTTTAGTAGATACTTCAAATAGCTTTCTGAAATATTAATACAAATTTACACCTGACATCAGCAGCATTTCAGGGTTCAGGTAGCACTCTCTTCTTCCCAAAATTAGTCATTGCCTGCTTTTGTTATATCTATTCTAAAGAGTATGTAGTAGTATCATATTGTTTTTAATTTTCATTTTTATTTTGCTTAATGGAGTTGAGCATTAAAAAAACACATGTCTATTGGCCATTTGGATTTCATCCAGTGTGAACTGTCTATTCAACTATTTTATTACTTTTCTATTGTATCTTTTTTTGTTGTTGTTGTTGTCATTGATACACATAGTTGTGACATACTCTGAACTGGTAAATTGTGCCATATATGCATTGCACATGTCTTTTCTCTTCGTGGATTATGTTTTCATTATCAAAGTGGTGACTTTTATTTCTACCCACTTTTAATAATCAGCTTAATTACTCTTTTTTCATAAATTTTCTCTTAGGTGAATCAGCTCACTCTGATCTTCCATTTCACTGATTTTCCAGTAACTGCAAACTTCAATATAGCACAAAAGCCTTATTTTTCCACAGGGCTATAAGCAGCTAATTATAGAGTTGGGTATATAATATATGATTATTAAACATTTGATAAAAATAAATGACCTTTGGACTATAGGTATAAATTGACAGTTCCCAAAGTGGTGTCCCTTCTATCAATGCCAGTAAATGAAAAAAAGAAAATGGGTTTAATATAATCCTGGTTAATTGTCAATTCTGGCAGGTAGAATATTTGATTTAAACTTATTTCAAAGTACCTTTTTTATCTTATCCTCTATAGTGGTTGGATGAAGACAAAATATTAGTGATTCTTTTATTCCAGAAAATAAATGTTTTAAAATTTGATGTAAAAACATTAATAAAACAAGAATGTGGCCGGGCGCGGTGGCTCAAGCCTGTAATCCCAGCACTTTGGGAGGCCGAGACGGGCGGATCACGAGGTCAGGAGATCGAGACTATCCTGGCTAACACAGTGAAACCCCGTCTCTACTAAAAAATACAAAAAAAACTTAGCCGGGCGAGGTAGCAGGCGCCTGTAGTCCCAGCTACTCGGGAGGCTGAGGCAGGAGAATGGCGTGAACCCGGGAGGCGGAGCTTGCAGTGAGCTGAGATCCGGCCACTGCACTCCAGCCTGGGTGACAGAACGAGACTCCGTCTCAAAAAAAAAAAATAAAATAAAATAAAATAAAAATAAAACAAGAATGTTTGTGTATCCATTCTTTAAGTTACTCCGCTCACATTTGCTTAAATTTTGGGACCAGATGGTCACGACTGGATAACAACATTTTGATGTGAACATAGCAAGAATTAACAGCAAATACTTTTAAAGGGTTAAAAGTTAACATTCACATTTGTGTTAGGCTGCTCTCATCTTTAAGAGCTGTTAATAATGTCTCGTTATTACAAAGTCAAAACATCTCAGTCCAGATTGCAGGATTGTAGGACATTGGTTAACTTGGTGGTGCCACAGGGCACCATAGAAGTAGGCAACATGTTTTGTCATGCCCAAGTGAAAGGCAAACTTTCACAAAGTTCTATGCTAATTATACTCTCCAATAAAATACTGTATTTCACAACCCCTTCAAGGATGGTTCTTTACATTCACTCATATGAGCAAATGCCATCACTGGGGCAAAGTGATGTCAGGAAAGACATAAGTAAGGAGTTAACAAATGCAGCATTACCTGTTCTCCTTCACTCCAGTTTGAAGAGTCAAAGATGTTTGTCATCTGAGTCCGAAATTCAGCAGTCTCACCTCCCTGAGAATACAGAAATTACTTTGATTGCATAAAGTTTGGAAGTACTATTTCACAACAGCCAAATCACACAGGGAAGTTGAGGACAATCTAACAAACATGACGACACAGGATGAAATTACCTATTAAAAAGGCACTATTTAAATAAAAGCAAATGAAAAAGCTATAGCAAATATGGCAATCTTGAATATAAGACTTGAAACACGGTTCTCACTGTAGCTCATCCCAATTCCAACACCCCTTCCAAATACAACTTTTGCATTAAAAACATTCACAACTTAGAGTGACTGAGCTCTTGCTACTCCACTTTTGTATAATCAGTGTTTCTCAGTGTATTCACAGAATTAGGCAACCATAACCACAGTTTAATTTTAAAATATTTTTATCACCCCGTAAAGAAACCTCAATGAAAGTTAATTCTCATCCACCTACTCCTAGCTCAAATCAACCAGTACTCCTAGACCAAATCAACCAGTAATTTAGTTTTGTTCTTTAGCAATTTGCCTCATTTGGCCATATCTCATAAATGAAATAATAAAATACATAGTTTCCACTCAATCTTAATACATATTTTAATTTTCAAAAACAAATCTTAATTTTTCCTTATTCTTATTTCCAGTTATTATAGATAGGTCTTTATAAAATAGCACCACACAATATAACTCTAGAACATTTTTTAAAAGAAACAGTGCTAGATATTGTAATTTATTAATTATTTTCTTAATATAAATTATTGTTCATTTTAATCCCTCATATTTTCCTCAGTTTGAGATGTCTCTATAGTACTTTAAGCAATGATTTCTTCTACCTTCACTCCTTGAAAATGATCAGTTATTAGGTAATAAAATATAGAATTTATTGACTTTCTGACTTTGTCTCTAATTGGTTGTAGAAGCTAGTGTGAATACCTACCTTCAAGAACTCTGAATCCTGAATTAATACTCAATAAGTATGGGGAGAATAATACACTTTACTCACCATATTCACCTGAGGTATTATATGAAGGAAATTACAAAGGGAAAAACAAAGGTTTGCAAAAGTATTTTGAAAAAAATAGGCTGGGCGCGGTGGCTCACGCCGGTAATCCCAGCACTCTGGGAAGCCAAGGCGGGCGGATCACGAGGTCAGCAGATCGAGACCATCCTGTCTAACAAGATGAAACCCCGTCTCTACTAAAAATACAAAAAATTAGCCGGCCTCGTGGTGTGCGCCTGTAGTCCCAGCTACTCAGGAGGCTGAGGCAGGAGAATGGCGTCAACCCGGGAGGCAGAACTTGCAGTGAGCCAAGATCGCACCACCGCAGTCCAGCCTGGGCGACAGAGCAAGACTCTGTCTCAAAAAAATATAAAAATAAATAAAATAAATAAATAAATAAATAAATAAATGGTTGCAGTCAGTTGCTGCAGCTTACATTTCTTAGGACTTTGATTAAAGTCAAAAAATATTTGAAAGGAGCACATATGTGGCAAGTTTAATTTAAGAGTAAGAGCAAGAAAATAATCTGAGAACAGGTTTGACTGATTCCTTTCCCTGCTCAGACATTGCCTACAACTGTGGTCTTCAGTGGATATACATATTTTTGTATTGCTGTGAAGCTAATTAAAAAATTAATTAAAACAATGTCATTCATTATCTCCTGATCATTACTGTAAGAGTAAAACCCAAAGGTTTTGACCAGCTTACTAAAATTTACATATGCAAACTCAAACTCCCATTCTCCAACATGTACCTGATCTACAAAAAACAAAATATTTCTCAATGTCCTCAAACAAATTAAGATACCTCATGTCTTCATGCCTTTATTTTTTTAAGGTTCATACAGCTATTTAATGCCAGAAAATGTCAAACATTTAGTTTCTTTATTTAGTCCTCAGAAGAACACTTCTACACAGTTGATTTTTAATAGTTTTGTTAAGGTGTAATTGATACACAAAAAAACTGCATATATTTAACGTGTATAATCTGGTAAATTTGGAAATAGGCAAACACTATGATACCATCATCAGTAATGGCAATAGACATATACAACACATGCCAAAGTTTTCTTGTGTCTGCCCCTCTGTCTTTTTGTGGTAAGCACACATAACATGAGATCTACCCTCTTAATACATTTTGAAGTGCATAATACCACATTGTTACCTATGGCACTATATTGTACAACAGATCTCTAGCACTTATTTATGTAGCACAACTGAAACCTTATAACCTACTGAACAACTTCTCATTTTCCATTCCCTGTTGTTTCTATTGCAGAACTTCCTTTTTTTAAAGGTCGAGTAATATTTCATTCTTTGTATGTACCATATTTTCTTTATTCATTAATCTGTGGATAGATGCTTGAGTTGTTTCCACTTCGATAGATGCTTGAGCTGTTATTGCAACTAAAGCTGCAATGAACATTGGAATGCAGATTTTTTTGACTTACTGATTTCAATTCATTTGGATATATGCCCAGAAGTGGAATTGCTGGATTATATGGTAGTCCTATTTTTAATGTTTTGAGGAGACTTCATACTGTTTTCTCTAATGACTATACCAATTTACATTCCTGCCAACAATGTACAAAGGTTCCAATTTTGTCATATCCTCACCGACACTTGTTTTCTTTTGATTTTTTTTTTAATGAAAGCCAACATAACAAGTGGGAGGTGATATTTCGTTGTACTTTTGATTTTCATTTGATAATGAGATTGAGCGTCTTTTCTTATAGCTGTTGGTCACTTGTACGTTTTCTTTGAAAAAAAATGTCTCTTCAAGTCCTTTGCCCATTTAAAAATTGGGTTATTGTTTAATTGTTGAGTTACATTTTTATAAAATAAAGAAAATCCTAAAATTCATATGAAACCAGAAAAGACCAAAAATAGCCTACACAATCTTGAGAGAGAAGAACAAAGCTGGAGTCATCCCACTTCCTGATTTCCAAATGTAATTAAACTCTATAGCACTGACATAAAGACAAACACAAAAGCCAATAGAACAGACTAGACAGCCCATAAATAAATCCATTCATACATGATCAATTGAATCCATGATGGAGATATTAGTCTCCTCAACAAATGGCATTGGGAAAACTGGGTATCCACATGCAGAAGGCAACTGGAACCTTGTCTTACATCATACAGAAAAATCAACTTTAAATAGATTTAAGACATAAACATAAAGTCTGAAACTACAAAACTAACAGATGAAAACATAAGGGGAAAACCTTTCTGACACTGATCTTGGCAATGATTTATTGACTAAGATACCAAAAGCAGAGGCAACAAAAACATAAATAGCCAAGTGAGACTGTATCACACTAAAAATGTTCCTCACGATAAAAGGAATAATCAACAGAATGAAAAGACAATCTAAAGAATAAGAGAAAATACTTGCAAAGCATGTATCTGATAAAGGGTTGATTTAAAAAAATATAAGGAGGATCTACACTCAAGTAGACAACCCAATTTTCATGACTTTTATTGCACACGCTATTTTTACTGACTAGCTCTC
This sequence comes from Theropithecus gelada, assembly GCF_003255815.1. NCBI lineage: Eukaryota > Metazoa > Chordata > Mammalia > Primates > Cercopithecidae > Theropithecus > Theropithecus gelada. The sequence continues at coordinate 117,240,325 of NC_037673.1, forward strand.
CCTACTTGCCTCTGCCTTGTAAATTCTGACAAATACTTTATAACAAAATTCAGACATCATCTTCTTTTTGCAAGGATATACAACTCATTTACTAGCTTTTCTGAATTCCCATATCTCTGTGAGTATTTGACTTATTGGAACACACAGACACACACACACACACACACACACACTCTCTCTCTCTCTCTCTCACACACACACCTTGCATATTTTCTATTTATTTGAATGTCTATCTTTGTTATTGGATTTGGGAGTTCTCTAATTATAAGATAATATAACATTCATTTCTTCATTTCTGGTATTTCTGGTATCTTGCATGGTTCATGGTTCAAATTAAGTAAGTTAGATGTATTTTTGTTGACTAAGTTAAGAATAAACCAATGGACAGAAATCCTTTCTGATAATACATAAACCATCTTTAGATATACTTTAAATATGTATTAAACATTTTAAAGATTATAGGCAAAAAATGTGCTTTCTGGTTATGGACTGCTGAAAGAAAGGATTTTTAAAGCTATTTTTCTACTTAAAAATGAGGACAAATACTCAAAATGATGCAACAAGCATTAGCAACAACCCAAACACACTGCAGTAGTTCTGACCATGACCAGGTATGAGCCAGAGAATAGCCTGAGAGATGATGCAGCATACTATACACAAAAGTAAATGTCTTGATTTTGGCAGTTTATATCATCATTCCTTTAGTAGAGTGAGGAGATTTGAGCTTCAGGACAGACCACTATACAATCGAGAGACATCTCTATGGAAACCTAATTCAATCTCAAAACTTGTCAGCGAATATGACACTAAGGGAGAAACCATAATAAAGTCATTTTTATTATTCATAACTGAACTTTTATGCAAAGGAGATAGCTGGATGTCAAGAGTGGTGAATGAGGGAGGGGAAGCAACAATCACCAGCTCTCAACTCAGAGTGCTTGAGTCTGAAGGGGATTAATAATGAACCATACCAACTCAGCGCTGCTTAAATGCTGAAATCCTATGTCCAAGATATTTGTTAGTATATTTTATATTATGAAAATATATACTTCAATTTTAAAAATGACCAGAAACATAACTTTATATTATATGAAATATTATATAGCCATTAAATAATTATATTACAGTGATTTTTGTTATGTTATAAAAATATGCATTGAAAATTAGATCAAATAAGAAAAAAATGTTTAAAAACTGGAATAAAATATAAGAAAGTTATAATAGTGGATGCGCCTGAGTGTCAGATTGATATTATATCCTTTCTTTAAGCTGTTCTTATTTTCCAAGGATTTTAAATAATCATGTATTAATTCAAAGATTAAAAAAATGTTAACATTAAAAAACAAGCATAGGGATATCATGTAGCTGCCATATCCTATCTCTGAGATTTGACAAGTAAATGAATCTTTTCAAATTTAAGCAATATGGAAAACTCAAAACATGAAGTATTGCAAGCCCTGTTTCTTCTTCCTTTTTAACTGTTACAAAAAGGTAAGATGTTTCTTCTCATCTGAGAAGCATTTTTCTGCCTCTTCTACTCCTCACTCAAACTGCAAAACCCTCCTAAATTTTGACTTAGCTTACTTTACCATGTAATATCATCTGTGATCTTTAATCTCTTTTGTTTACTACTGTATCTGGAGTATATACAATAGTACCTGGCATATAGAATGCATAATTCAATAATGGTTGAATGGGATTGTGGCCGTTAGTAATAGTTACTTGAGATATACTGTTGAAGCAAAGCCTATGTCTTATTAATGAACTCAGTATTTCCTGGCATTACTAGTACTTTAAAAAATTCTGCCATACTTTAAAAGCTACTAAGTTTTTTATTCTCTTTGTCACAGACTGGTCAACCACCCAGAAGGGCTGATTGGAATGGATATAAGATTATTATTTGGAATGGATATAAGATTATTATTTAGATTGATGGATAATGCTTTGTCACACAATGTGTGATACAATTAGGCACCAGATACCGTGGTTTTCTACAAATTCCAGAATATGTTAAGTTCACATCAAACTATCTTATCTACAGTCTTCGATGCTCACAAAACATCTTCCATGGCTCTCTAAAAATTTGTTTCAATAGCATAATCCTGAGGCTGTTCAGTGCCATAACTTCAAACCATATACAGTTTTCACATGAAGATTTTACTTTATCTGAAGCTCATATGAATTTTTACATTTAAGCCAAAATATACTAGATATTGTGGACTCTTGATTCACATCATCTTTGTACCTCTTTCACCCAAATTTTTCTGGAAGAACAATGGTCTTGAGGTAGTTGTAAGTATGCTATATTATATAGATGTTGCTATAGCAGATGTCTACTTCTGAAACAAAGCAATGTCATCTGTGTATGGCTTTGACTTTGATCACAGGCTCCAAACTGACTTGAGAATGGATTCTTACTAGTATCAGTTAAGATTCTTACTAGTGTCAGTTAAAATTTCTATTAGTGTCATTAAGATTAGGTTCCCATGTGTATAAGAGTCCCCAATCACCGCGACTTGAAAACAATAAGGTACAAGTGTATTTCTTACATACAAGTCTTGAGGCAGATGATGGCTTATATGGCAAGTCTGGTCTGTAAAGTCCATAAGGACTAAATTTGTTTTAAATGTTCCTCTTGGCCATTCTTGACATAGTAAGTTCATACTAATGGTTCAAAATGGCAGCCAGAGCTACAGCCATCAAATCAACATTCTAGCCAGTAGTCAGAGTAATGGAAGAAAATTGTTGGCCACAGATATGGGTCTAGCTTTCTTTGCAAAAGGTTTCCAAAAGCTGCTTTTCATTTCTTTCCTTTTCCAACTTTGTCACACAGGCACACCTAACTTCAAGTTAGAATTTATTTTGCATGGTCAGCTACTTAACTAAAAATTAGGTGTTACGTTTTTTTTGGAAGGAAAAATGGCTATCTCTCTGCCAGACTGTCAGAATCATGTGAGCTAAGACTTGGAGTGGGAATGTCCCCTAGAATAAAGATGGGGAATACTATCAGAAGTCAAGGAAATGAGTACAGGGAACAAAACACAGATGTCTAGTTTACTGAAAAATATAAAGTACAAAGAAATATAAATTATGATAAAGGCAGACTAAATGCATTGTTTTGTGGAGCAAGGCAGAAATGGCAAAAAGATGTAAACAGACTTCATGTTGCATAAGCATCTCTATGTGTGGGTATTAACATATTTTTGTACTTGATATTCCATAGCTTGCAGATTACCCCTTACAAAACTTGATAAAGTTAATGTGTTCATAAGAACACAAAGTCACACTGCAGATGGTAGTATATTTAATTACTAACTAGCTTTTATAATATTTTATTTATTTTTGAGTTGATAGATTTCCTGTTGCTATGAAAATATCCGTTTCTCAATTTCTTAAGGTTGAGTAATTTCTTAAAGAGGAGATTAATTTTTCTAAACAAGATGAAAGCAAAGAGATAAAAAGCAGCTGCTATGGTTTCATGATTTAATCGTACAATTCTTAGTTACCTATGCAGAAGGGATAAGTTTCATTTCTATAACAGTATAGGGACACAGGAGAAAAGATTGTGTTGTCCCCACAAAACAGGAAAGCTCAACTATGGCCTTATCTGCTTACTCACTTTGTAGTTCTGTTCTAGAAAATTTTCTCATGACTTTTTTCTTCAGAAAAATAATACCTAACTTGATTTCTTATGTTGGAGTTTTATATGTATAAACATTATTCTCTGTAGTAAGACTTCTCAAATGGGGGCAATTTTAACTTCTAGGAGAAATTTGACAAAGTGCAGATAGAAGCCACCAGATGCTACTGATCATTCTACAGTTCACAGGCCAGTCTCTGCTTCTCAACCCCAATAAAAGATTATTTAGCCCAACTGTCAATCCTGCTGAGTTATAAAACCCTGATCTTTAGGAATTTACTTGGAAGGGAGAACATTCCCTATTAGTGCTAAAAAGATACCTCTAAATCTGTATGTGATTTTTAAAATAATACCTTTCTACAACTAAACTTGTCCAACTCTAAACTCTAAACCAAGGGCTCTTAATTAAACTAAGGTCTCTGCAATGCAAGGGAGTCCATGAATAGGCATCTTACAGTCATAAGCAAAATATTATGTGTGTGTGTATATATATATATATATCTGAATATTTATAAGAGATCAGGTCTATAGCTTTCATCTGAGTCTCTTAAGGTATTTATGACTTCAAAAACCAGCCATTGAATTTATTTACAACCTCAAAGAGTTTTACTGTATTAATCACACATTATCTTCCTTCCATTCAGCCAAGCTTCTCTTTCAGGCATTGTTTTCCCGCACATACTCTAACCTTACTCATTTAAGGCATATACTATACAGTTAAGCAGATATTTTTCCATAACCTCCTCTTTGTCCTCTTCTCCTATCTTGGGAAATGGCATTACTGTCAGTCCAAGTCACTAGGCCAGAAACAATAATAGGAAATCTTCCTCACCTCCTCATTTGCAACTTCAGTTATTTTTCTGAATAGAAACACATGGTAGAATGTGTTGTCCATTCTACACCCTAAATATAATAATCAAATCCACCCCCTCGTCTCTACCCCTGCTGCCATTTTCTCAGTTCAATATCTCATTTTCTTTTAGCTGAAATATAGCCTTAATAGTTTCCTAACCTGCTCTTCCTGATTCTGTTCATTTCCATTTCATTCTTTACACCACTGGATAGACATCTTTCTAAACTATAACTTTTTTTTTTTTTTTAGATGGAGTTTCACTCTTGTCACCCAGGCTGGAGTACAATGGCACGTTCTTGGCTCACTGCAACCTCCACCTCTCAGGTTCAAGCAATTCTCCTGCCTCAGCCTCCTGAGTAGCTGGGATTACAGGCACCTGCCAGAACGCCTGACTAATTTTTTTTTTCTTTTTTGTATTTTTAGTAGAGACAGGGTTTCACCATGTTGTCCAGGTTGGTCTCGAACTCCTGACCTCAGGTAATCCACCTACCTTGGTCTCCCAAAGTGCTGGGATTACAGGCGTGAGTCACCATACCTGGCCTAAACTACAAATCTAACCAGCTTGCTTTCCAGATAAAAACACTAAAGATCTGTCTTCCTGCTGTTACATGGTAACATCCTAACTACAGCAGGGCAATCAGGATCTTATAAATGCAGGTCTAAGCTCCCTCTGGGGCCTTGTCTCCCACTGTAGCTGCTCCCACTGGAGTCTGGGGGCTAACTACATTGATTTCTTGCCATCATCGGATATGTACTTTTTACTCTTTTCCTGTTATGCCTCAGTGATTTTCCCTCCCTTGTTGAAATTCTATTCAGCCTTCATAAGGAAGCTGGGCTTCAAAGTATTTTCCAGTTCCCTGAAGTAGAGTTCATCGTTCTTATATTTCTGCTCAAAAATCATTTGGTACTTTAACATCTTTTCATCTTTGGTTTTCAAGTGCTTTGGGCAGTTCTTAGCACATATGTACATTTTCAATAAATATTTCTGTAACTGGATTAGACAACACTACGGAAATTCTAGACTTTGCTTAATACTAAGTAATAGAAAATCCATGAATTCATGGGAGGAGTTAAATGAAACAGTTCAATATGAGCTCTAACAATTAGAGCTTGGATGTTAGTTTTTGAAATGACTGTTATTAAGAGCATAGATAAATAAAGTTCCAAAATAGTTTGAGGAATTCACATGATTTCCTGTTTCATGTATAGAATATGATATCACCTAAATAAAAGAATTTGAGATTTAAAATCATTTATTTCAAAACATAGAGATAACAGATATTATTTAAATTTCTCATAGATTATATTTGCATTTGTACTTCATTGCGATTTTTGTTAAAGTCTCTCTCATATCACAATTTGCAGACTAGGATCAAAATTGATAATGAATTGTAAAATACGTAAGTATCAATATTCTAAAAAGTATTGCTCTGTTTTTATTCTGACCATAATTCTTATTATTGTTGATGAAACTTTTATGCAGTAGTAGGGGTTGTAGAACGTACGGGTTTACAGACTTAAATTGTATAAACAAAGCAACACTATCCAAAATTTTGTTTAAGATATTATGTGATCTGAATTAAATTCAGAAATCCTAGAGGGCTGGAGGCAATTTGGTGTTGATAAAAACAAACAAACAAACAACAACAACAAAAACAACGAAAACACCTCTATTACCACAGCTTGGTCCCCAAGCTCTTGGTTCTCATGTAAATACAAATTAATAGAGGTTAACACCAGGGCAAAAAGAAATGTTCAGACTTGGTGTAAATAATTTTTAACATCTCATCAAGTATAATAACTTTAAGGCAACGAAAATAACCAAATGAGTTTTATTTTTCAATATATTTATTCAACCTACTTATTGAGTACCATCTATATGTTGAACACTGTGCTTGTTAACATTTATCAATAAGAGGTTAAATACGCATATTGTTTAACTTTTTCTCAAAAGTAATACAAATTTAAAATTGCTATTGTGTTTTATTTTGTATATTTTATTTTAGACTTAAAAATATTTTTGGCCTAAATTTGGTATTTTTTAGCAATTTTGAGCTATCAGACAAGACTTGAATTTCACCTAAGTCCCCACCTGCTCCTTCCTTTTTGCTCACTTTTCCCTATTCTCATTAGTTTTATCCTTTATGGTTTATTATGAAGCATTTCTCCCTATTTTATTATCCAAATCTACATTTGACAGATGAGAATCTGAGAACCAGGAAATTTCAATATCTAGACTAGTGATATAAGTAGGAAGTGAAAAAGCCAGAACTGAAAAGAGGCCTTCTGATTTATTTCATTATACATACCACAGTGTCTTATTATTTTCCTCTGAATCCAATATATGCAGAAGCACACTGAATTCTGGGGATCTATTAAAATCAGTGCTGATTGATAATGCAAAATAAAAAATGTGGAAATCATAGGTGCTATTTGTTTGCATATTGTTCATGGAAGTAAAAGAGGAATTATTAAGTTGACTTTATTAGACTCTATCTGAACCAAAAATGCATTGAGAGCCAAACACTGAAATTATTTTTGGTTTCACCATTATGGAAGTTATTATATTTAATTCTGAACATAGTATGATAGTAGCCCTTCGACAGTGTAGTTTACTTCTTTTGGACATAAAACACTATGTTATTAGATACTATTTGGGAAATATCCTGGCAATGTTAAGATACCTAAAACCTAAAATTAATTGTAAGTTTAATGGCAAAAAAGACTGCTGATCATTCAGTTATTTGTCTAATTTACAAGAATAATAGGGGTTAAGAAAAAGACAGGTGGTAAGGAACTGACCCATTCTCAGGTTAAGTAAAAAATGTCATAGATATCTGCCAATTAAACTTGTAGGACGTCTTATTTTGCTCAAGTAAAACAGAACCATTTTAAGAGGTTTTATTAATGTTGCGCTTTCAAGAGCTTTCCAGAAACACCATTCAATTGTAGCTGGAGTAAGACATTTTTCCTATCCTTAATCTTACATTATTCATGTTGCCTAAAGAGAAAAACATTTGAGAAGAAAAATAAAATTTAAGTTGAATATATTTTATTTTGCTTTATTTCTAATGTCTTTTGAGTTCAATATTTTTAAAAAGGAAGTGGAGAATAGAGACGCCCTCTTACATAGACAACTAGATGTTTTCCCAAGTCCAGTAGCTTCAGTGACCTTAATAACAGAGGAAAATCCCAGATTCCTTTTCCAGAATTTAACGTGATTGTGTTCAGCAGATTAGTAATGGCTGAAGTCAAACTGTTTTTGACTTCTAACCCTGCCTGTGTTTTGGTAGGAGAGAAAAGTTAACCTGATTAAGTTCATAAAATTTCAACCCACAAAATCCAACTTGCTGATTCACGGAAGGCATTTTGTCATCTATTTGAAAGCCAGAGGAAAAAAAGAAATGCTGTTTCATAAAGATGAAAGCAGCATTTGATTGCTTGTCTAATGCATTTAATGGTTGAAAAGCATCAGTGGATATTAGAGAGGGAAGTATTGTTATCACTTGTTTCAAGTAATAAATTAAAAATGGAAATGAAATGGTTTGCCAAGAATGTTTAAACAAGGAGGAGGGAGAAATGTTAGCATTTTAATTCTATTCTGATTGAAGGTACTCTCGTTCCACCATGAAAAAATAATGTCATTCTTCCAGCATGCCTCATTTCCAATAGAACTCAGTAAAATGTGCACATGTTAACATTAGATTCCGCAGGGTTTAATGCAGTTACACAAAGAAGTTTTGCCAGAAGGAGGGATAAATATCACAGCCATTCATTTCACAGCACTCTCCAATCTGGCTGCAACAGTTTCTGTAAGCAGCACATCAGTGAATAAAAAGGAAATTAAAAGAAGGAGCAGGAAAACAGGGATTTAGGATGAAGGAGTTTTCAAAAACATTTTTGGCTTTAGAGAAAACAGTTCACAATCATTATCATGAATAAAATTACTTCTTAGCTTAGGTTGATGGAAACATTCTGAAAGCAGAGCTTTTTAAAAAAAATAACAAAAAAATACCACAAAAAAACTATCCTCTGAACACCATTAGTGAGGATCAAGGGGAGCTGGAGAAAACATCCTTGTTTTATATAGCTGAATCCCCCACTTCCTCAAATGATGCAGTAAATGTTCACATTTCGTGTGCTTTTCCGTGTTCGTGGAACATGACACAGTATTCTGGTGACTTTCTAAATTGGGTCTTTTAGCATTTATACTTTAGTACTTTCTATGCTCTGTATTATATTATCCTAAAATAATTAAATAGTAGAGGGTATTTACAACTCTTTGATTGCAAAAATGGCACATGCTGATATTCTTAATAACAGCAAAGGAGAAAGCAAGAGAGTTCGTTTGATTCTAGTTTCATTTCTTGGCATATCTGCCACTGCGACCTCCTTCAGTTGTCAGAGATTGGACTCAGGGTGTATGACGGCTCTCCTATCGAGGTGTGCCAAGTAGCCTTGGGTCCCTTTCAAGAATCAAGCTCTTGGGTAGCTTGTTCAGCATTCCTGTGGAGTTATCTACAAAAATTTATATCTGTTGACTGTTTATGTCTCTTTATAAAGGGGAAATAAATGAACATTGCAAATTCATTTGTACCTGTGCTCTCATTTACTTTTGTCACCAACCTTGGGAGGTAGATATTAATGTCTATCCTCTTCGTTGTTGTTGTTTACAGAAAGGAAAACTGAGTCTCAAAACCTATCTTGTACAGATTCTTAGACCTACTGTGGGATGGAACTTAATTATGAGCTCCAGACTCCAAAAATATCACATCCTACCAGGCACTGTTTTAGAGTTCATCAGTATTTTCTAATTAACCAATTTATATAAAAAGTTCAATGTTAGCCTATAACTAAGGATATACTATAGAATTACACATAATGTAAATAAATAAATAAATGATTAAATTAATATTGCTTAATTCCCATAGAAGGAGTATTGTGTAAGTGATTGGAATTTACACTTAATTATAAGAAGCTGGTGGTAGTCTTAACTAATTTAATTGCTTATTTGTGCCCATAACAGGCAGTAGAAAGGGATTTCTAGAAAACATTTTTCATGATAATATTTTCAACTTGGATCTAAAAGACGTAAAAACATTTTCATTTTACATCATTTACTTCTCTTCTGTGCTAGAATTTGACTTTAATATTTAATCCTAAAATGTATATAATGGTATTACAATTTTTCCAAAAGGTTGACAAAATATCCCAAATTAAGTCTGATCTAGGCTTCTAAAATAAGCTTTTTAACTTTTTTTTACAATACACATATCTTAAAAAGTTACCACATTGTAGTAATCTTAATGACATCCTTCATAAAATATAATTTCCAGCCAGGCGGGCTCAAACCTGTAATCGCAGAGCTCTGGAAAGCTGAAGCGGGGGGATCACGAGGTCAGGAGATCGAGAGCATCCTGACCAACATGGTGAAACCCCATCTCTACTAAAAATACAAAAATTAGTCGGGCGTGGTGGCAGGTGCCTGTAATCCCAGCTACTCAGGAGGCTGAGGCAGGAGAATAGCTTGAACCCGGAAGGCGGAAGTTGCCCCGCGCGCCAGCCTGGGTGACAGAGCAAGATCTCAAAAATTATCTATCTATCTATCTATCTATCTATCTATCTATCTATCTATCCATCTATCTATCTATCTATCTATCTATCTATAATTTCCATAATTATTAAATATTATGTTAACATTTATTTCAACTGAATTAAATTGACAAAATGACTTTTTTTTTTTTTCAAACTGATGATATTCTACATGGGCATATCATAGAGAGGAAAATATTCTTTTCTATCCCCTTTCTTAGATTCATGGCTGAAGCTCCTGAAACAAAAGACGTTTAACAAGATTAACAAGATAAAAACATACAAATTTATAAAATATAAATTTTATGTGACATAGAAGCACTTATAAAGAAATGAAGACCAGAAGAAATCGGTAGACCTGGGTATTTTTTATGCTAGTTTTGATGAAAATGGGAATGCTTTTGGAGACGCATGAGTGAATAAACAAATATGATCTAGTGGTAATTAACTAGAGGAAACAGAGCAAAGTCTATTCAGATTCTTCACTGTGATGCTTTGTTCTTCAGAGGTAAGTGCCCCTTTCCTTGGTGTATGGGAGGCATCTCGCACGTAAGGAGTTTATCATCTGCTTCAGGGAGATCAGGAGAAGGTCAGAGACACCTTCCTGCCTCTGTGGTTTTCTCAAATTTCTTAAGCTTAAAATACCCAGTATGCCAAGGAGCCATATTTTGGAGTAGTATATTCTCAACCCCATCAACGTACATATGTGAAAAAAAAGATACAATTTCAGATAGTAATAAAAGCAGTTTTTTTCTTGTGTGCATGCTGATGTTTCATGGACAACAGAGCTTCTATATCTTCATTAATATCTATAGCTAATTTTCTTAGGGAATTTCACCAAATTCGTTTTTCAAGTATTTATATATTGTAGATAGACCTTACAAATTATGTCCTTATTTTAAAGGGAAAAGGTTTCAGGAATTGATAAAAATTCTATTTTTCTAGATAAAATTGTAACAACTTTAACAAGTGGGTATTTGTAATTTACTAATAAAAATATTGATTTAGCATATAAACAGTTCAGGGCATTCTTTCTACTATTGTTCATGTTACCACTTTTCTTTCATGCGCATTGTTCTTCTGTAGTGACTCTTGAATGAAAAAACACCCACAATAAAGCATAATACCAACCTAAAGTGAATGTGTGGTTGGTGTTATTTTGGACCTTAATGTAAGAGTTTGGAGTGGACAGATTAAATCGTCTATTTGGGACAGACTTGCAGGATCAGCTTCATAAGTATGTGACCAGTATATTTGTACAGGCCCCTGTGCTCAGTGTTCAGAAGTACCCCCACCCAAAACCACAATCCCTCCATACACACACCCCACCTTCATAACTGGACCCCATGGCACTTGGGGTTTTATTAAGGTCTACAGTCACCATCTTGATGATTTTAATTGTTTTTTATTTGAATTTGTGTTTTCAAAGTGAAGCCCGATGGGACAATGATGCATGACTAGGAACTCAGCACTTCCCCTTGAGGGTGGTTCCACATGTCCCTGGATGAGTTCCTAGTTACCTATTTTCCCTCCCATATGCTGCTTCCCTCTGTCTCAGTGGGGACCAAACTACTGCTGTCATGACTTAAAAGGCAGGGCTCCAGGGATTGTGAAGGTCTGTGTTCACTCTGTAAGCATCCCTGTGTCCAGTGGAACAGGCATTAAGTGGTAAATCTAGAGAGACTGGATGAGAAAGAAAAAGCTTCTATCCTGCTTTTTCAAACAGAGCCCTGAATTTTATTTTCTTTGGGCCCTGCAAATTTTGTGGCTGGTCCTGGTAATTTGGAACTAATGTTAATGTATATAACTGTCTGAACCCACCAGTTCAGATGAGAAGGGCAATTCTGAAGTGCATGATATTTCAGGGTATCAGGTGCTTACTTTAGAAAATGGCCATCTAATCTTAAAGATTTAAATTGTCATCTCTCTAAGTTGTTGCTTGTCAGGCAGATGCACACTTAGTAAATATTATCAACGTGAGAAGCACTTACTCAAAGTTCATGCAGTATGTCTTGCTGGTGGATGTACAGATTCCTTAGGCAGTGCTTGCACTGCTCTCAGACTCAGGAAAACAGGTGCAGCCATCAGAGAATTACAGTTGCATTTTAGAAAATGTCATATATAATTCATAAGAAATAATTATTTGTGTTAACTTAGAACCACAATGATAGAATTAGTAATATTTTCTTCACATTACAATAATCATTTTCAATGTGATTTACTCAGTATTCATAGTTTGCGAAGCATGAAATGAAAGGTTTTTCTAAAGTAGCTATTTAATCAGACTTAAAGACTACAATGAAGTACATCCATAAATGACTTTTTCTAATTTAATCATAGGTGTTTAATTCTATATATATCCATATAATAACCAAAACAAACTTCTCAAAACTTAGAACTGATACACAGGCAGAATGTAGAACGTGCTAGATGGGTAAAACGGCATCACGTTTTAAAAACTGCACTGAGGTCATTTTCTCTGTCTACCTAGAATGCTTCCCTCAACTTTCTTTTTTCAAACTGGTAATATGCTGCCTACCTGTATTTTTTAAAATTTTTAATTGTTTTAATTTTTACGAGTACATAATAGTTGTATGTATTTAAGTGGTATATGAAATATTTTTATATAAGTGTACAATATGTTATGCTCTAATTATGGTATCTGGACTCCCATCACCTAAAACATTTATCATTTTTTTGTGTTGGGAACATTCCAAACCCACTCTATTTATTTGGAAATATACAATAAATTATTGTTAACTATAGTCACTCTACTGTGCTACCAAACACTAGATCTTATTCTTACAACCTAAGTGAATTTTTGTACCCATTTACCAACCCCTTTTTCCCCCCCATTCCCATTACCCGTACCGGCCTCTGGTAATCATCATTCTACTTTCCACCTTCATAAGATAATTTTTTAAGCTCCCACCTATGAACAAGAACTTATGTTTTTGTCTTCCAATGGCTGGAAGACATTATTTCATTTGACATAATGCCCTGCAGTTCCATCCATGTAATTACGAAGGATATCCTTCTACTTTATGGCTGAATAATATTTCATTTTGTATATGTTCCAGTTTTTCTTATCCATTTGTTGGTTAATGGACACATACTTATTTCATATATTGGCTATTGTGAGTAGTGCTGCAATAAACATGGGAGTACAGATATCTCTTAATATACTGAATTTCTTTCTTTTGGATCTATATACCCAGCAATGGAATTGCTGGATCTTGTGGTAGTTCTACTTTTAGTTTTTTGAGGATTCTTCATACTATTTTTCATAATGGCTACACCAATTTACATTCCTACCAACAGTGTATGAGCTTTACTTTATCCACATCTTTGCCAGCATTTGTTATTTTCTCTATTTTATAAAAGCCATTTTTAAATGGAGTGAAATGATACCTCATTGTGGTTTTGATTTGCATTTCTCTGATAATGAGCATATTTTGTATATGCCTGTTGGCAAAGAGACAACCTATAGAATGGGAGAAAATATCTGCAAACTATTCAACTCACAATAATCTATGAGGAATTCAATAACCAGAATACGTTAGGAACTCAAAAAACTCAATAGCAAAAAAAAAAAAAAAAAAAAAATTCTGATTAAAAAAAGGGAAGAGATCTGAGTAGACATTTCTTAAAGAAGAAATAACTGTCTTAAGAGCTAGATTAAACATAATTTTTATCCATGAAAGCTCTTTGAAATTTTTCCCAGGTCTCAAGGAAATTTTGCTCAACTCTCTCTAATATAGCACATTTTATATTTTTGCTAATTCTTCCTAGAAGAATGACATTTAACATCTTATTCAAAATTCTCTCTTCTCTGAGAATCAAAAAATCATAGGCTCATTATGACCAGGACAGGAGTATCCATGGCACCATCCTGATGGTTCTCAGGTGTTAGGTGTATTTTTATTTTTATTTATTTATTTATTTATTTTTTTTTTGAGACAGAGTCTCGCTGAGTCACCCAGGCTGGAGTGCAGTGGCCCGATCTCAGTTCACTGCAAGCTCCGCCTCCCGGGTTCACGCCATTCTCCTGCCTCAGCCAGCCTGTAGGTGGGACTACAGGCGCCCACCACCACGCTCAGCTAATTTTTTGTATTTTTAGTCGAGATGGGGTTTCACCATGTTAGCCAGGATGGTCTCGATCTCCTGACCTGGTGATCCGCCTGCCTCGGCCTCCCAAAGTGCTGGGATTACAGAGGTGAGCAACCGCGCCCGCCCTAGGTATATCTTTAAACTATGTAACTAGTTGCAGGTGCTACACAGGCTACTCCACACCTCCCCTGACCACCCTCTGCTATTAGAGGAAACCAGTAACATTTTGATAAGTGCAAATAAAAGGAATCTCTCCCTATGTATAACATCCAGTAGTTGTAGGCTCAACTGAGCAATCTCACATGACTACAGTAGGCCACACTTGCTAATGGCTTCATTAGAAGAATACAAATATCATAAGCAAAGCTTGCCAGTAGTGCAGTATTGGTTATTATTATTTTTTTTTTCCATGAGAGTTTTGACAAGTGTCTAGGGCTACAACCTTTTTCTAACTCTGCGAAGTGTCAAGTGTGAAAGATGAAGACCATACGTAGGTATGAGAGTTATCCTGACTTACACTTAGGTCCCGAATAGGAATCAGTATCTATTATAACAGCCCATAAGCAAAGAACGTGACCAATTACAAGAATGCCCAGAGTCAAGAAAGCTCATCTCATCATGATGCCTTATTTCAGTGGGAAAGCTTTGACTGCCTTTTATTTTATTTTCTTGCTATTGATTGTTTAAATGTTCCCTAAGGCAAAGTTAGTAATTTATCTTTTTCTACCAGATTATTTGATTTACTTGTACACATAGACGTCTCTCTCTGTGTGGTTTTTTTTTTTTTTTTTTTTTTAAAAAGTCTCTCTTTTTCACCCAGGCTGGAGTGCAGTGGCGCGATCTCGGCTCACTGCAACCTAGGCCTTCCAGGTTCAAGCAATTCTCCTGCTTCAGCCTCCTGAGTAGCAGGGACTACAGGCACCTGCTACCACGCCCGGCTAATTTTTGTATTTTTAACATACGCAGGGTTTTACCATATTAGCCAGACTGGTTTCGAGCTCCTGACCTTGTGATCCGCCCGCCTCGGCCTCCGAAAGTGTTGAGATTACAGATGTGAGCTACTGTGCCTGGCCTAGAAGTCTCTTAAATGCTCTTTTTCCCTGATTTCTAAAGTTATCCATTTGCTTTTTCTTTATGTTTTTCTTCTTATTCTTCCATAGCAATATATATATTTTACTAATTCTTTTCAAAATAAAAGATGATTTTAAAAATCAGATTTTTCATTTTTTGTAGCTTTGCTAGTTTTTATTAATTTTTAAATTTTCATTAGTATTTTATAGTTTGTGGAAGATTTTGTTATTTATTTATTTATTTTTGGTTTCTTGAGTTAAATGCATACCTGTTATCTTGAATTTTGTTGTTTTATGAGTCAGAAAATATTGTCTATTTGGTATCTAAATTCCCAAATATTTCTGTTTCTTAATATGAATAGAGGGATAGCAAAACATATTCTTCTTTTCCATAATCATAAAAATTACCCTGGGTTAACGTTCAACTGTTATTTCCATGGAAACCAGATCCTGGTAGATTGTCAGTCATATTACTAGGCAACATTGCCTATAATAAGAATAAATCAGGATGGATAAACTGTATCTGGTTTGGGAGGGCTGATTTTAACAGTCAGGCGAAATAAGACAGATTTTCTTTAACATGATTTTGGTCTCTTAACAGTTACTACTTCTTATAATCCAACAGACACATGACAGACACATTGTCCTATAGTTTAAAATATTTAAAATTGTATATTTATTATATATATTAAATATTTTAAATTATGTATATATAAATATTTTATAAAATATATTTAAAAGGCTATAACTAATATACAAAAATGTATGTAATTAAAATGTGTAAATACAGATTATAAAGAAGAAAATTATAAAAATTTTACCAAAATCCAAATAAATATATAATTATGAGACATGTCTGTTTAGAAAAATTTTTTGTATTATTTTCAGCATTTCCTTAGCTTTGCTTGCTGCCTTTGGTATTTTTAAATCATACTGCCCTTACTGCATAGAAATATTCTCAGTCACTTAAAATGTTACTTATATAAATTAATTAACTTGACGTTTCAGTGATTCAAGACTAAAAATTATCTAGCGTCATTCACATTTTGCATATTACATTTGGGCCTTGAAACATTTACAAGAATGAGAAAATGACCCTTGAAGTGCTTGAAAACTTTGACCTATTCCATCCAAAAAGTGAGTAAATCTTATATGGTTTTAAGCCAAGTCATTTCAAACATAATAGAGCAATTAACCCGTTGACAAGAAGAATGGGTCGGAAGGCATTTCCATGGAGGGTGCCTGAATTCATTTTTGATTGTGCAAGGTCTTTCTGTTTGTCATTTATTTTTTATTATTTCAATGAGGAATAGACTTATTTAACTTGTGTAACAGTGACAGTATATTATGTCTCTATATTTGAAGTAAACGTGCAAAAAAGAATGTGGAGGTTTCAAAATTTGTGTATTTTATAACCAATAATAATGGAAGTTCATATAATTATTAAATAGGCAAAATTATACATGAAAAGCTATTTGAGGCTTTGTTTAGTGGGCCTGAGATAATGGATCAAATGTGGTATCTCATACCATCCAGTAAGAAGCCTGGATATATGTAACAAATTTTCGAAATTCAGTGATATTTAAATACGTTCCTTTAATATCCAATCTTAGAATCTAATCAGTAGATATAGACTTCTACTGGTTAGATGATTTTTGTTTTCTACTTGTAACGTATGGCCACTGAGGGTTGAGAAGCAAATATCCGCTTGCATAAGATACCTAAAAATTTGGTGGAACAGGAAAAGCCTATAATAATGTTTGCTCACATCTTGAATGTATGGTAATTGAATAAAATGCTCTCTTAATTTAGTAAGAAGGAATGGGTTAGTTTACTCACTTCAATTTACCGTTAAGAAAGCATCTGCAACTGTAGTCATAGTTATTGCTTTCAGCCGGTGTCTTCGCCATGTCTTTACTGAAAATATGGAGCGTAAGTACTTCCCTCCTCCTCATTGTACTTTCCACACTTCTTCCAGGCACGCTCCTCATCAAACGTTTTCAACATTTTCCATTGCCATTAGCATAAATATCTAGTTTTACATAGTGTAAAAGGACACCTTGTCCTCTGTCAAGCTCTTCAGAAACATGTCTTTTCTCTTTGTAGTTTTATGCTATACAATATTGAAGGTATCACTCTCTCTCTCTTGCTTCTATGCCTTTGACCATGCTTGTCCCTCTGCTTGAAATACTCTTATTCATAACTAATAACATTTTATTATTTTTGAAAATTGCAACCTATCCCTTAAATTTCAATTCAAATGCCACCTTTTGTAGGCTCACTACTCCCATGTTCATTTTAAAATATTATATTTATGTATGTCGTGGCACCAATTTTTTACTATGAATGTTTGCTTTTTTAACCTTCAGATACTAGTCTCCTTGGAGAGCAAGAAATAAGCTTTTTTGTATCCATGGATTCTAGAGTAGTATACAATAGGTGATGAATCAATATTTGTAGACAAATAAACATGCAAATAATAGATTGAAGTTTTAATAAACTGTAGCAGCTTATCAAAGGCTGCTGAAGACTCCCATATTACATAGCCATTACAAATATAATTGTCACATTTAATTATCGTTGTTTCAAATATGTGAATTATGTACCCACACGTTTGTGGAAAGTCGGCTTTGTGTGCTTTTCATACTGTTTTTATTTAATACTAAAACAAAAATATTATTGTAGGACTACTGCTTGTTCATTAATAACAGCTTGAGTGCTGGTTTCCTTTAAATACATAGAGACTTACATTTCTAGATGATACAAAAATGGCACAAATAGAGGCAAGCAATGCTGTTGGGATTGTATAAAGTTTAGGCCAGTTCCATCCAGGCTTTTCCACTTTTCTGTACAGATAAGTTCCTGCATCTTCTTAAGCAACTCCATGATGAAGATTGTTTTTTACTGCTTCTCTGTCTTTCATGAACACCTTTAGTAATGACTCAGAGTAAGCCCTCGAGTCTCATTGACCTGTGTTCAGTGATTTTTCTGGTTTTAATCTTGGAGATAGGAGAGAGAGTTATTGACTTTTTTTCCTTTTTGATTGTTCATTTAGATCATTTAGTACTAAAACATTGTCATGGTAGTTGGGTAACATAATGAAAATTATCACTTATTAATCTAATAGAATACTGACTAATAATTTTGTCACAGAATGACTAAATTATTTACTCTGCTGCCTATATGTATGTTCGTGTGGCTATATGGGAGAAAACCACATTCTCTTTGGGGGTTTGCCTAACCCCAAATGAAAGGGTTAAAACAGGGGTTTCTCAGATGGACTTTAGGATTTAAAAAAATACACTTAAAGGCATTCCTCTGTCTCTAACTTTTCTAATAATTTATAAATCAATTGATCATTATACTGAGTTTATAGTAATAGCATTCTGAACCTATTGTTGTGAGTGTAAGCATAAATATTCTTTATTACATCCTAACTTAAATAGAAGACCACAGATGCACTCCATATTAAGTGGCGCTAAACATGTCTGATGTTGGCTTGTCAGGGTGATAACTGTGACATTTTTTTTTGTTTTCCAAAAAAAATGCATTAATTAGAGATATGGATATAATTTATTTTAATGTACTGTTTTAAAAGTATTACAGATATTCCTAAAGTGAAGAAAGATTAATTCTATGGCTAATTATCTGCTGTATCAAGGAAAAATATCCCTTTTCTAATCTGGTAATAAGTTTAAACTATATAGATTGCAATAAAAATTACATCATTCTTATAAAGTGTTGTGAAATTACACTTTGTGATTATTATTTCAAATGAAAGATCTACCTTAATGGAAAAGTGTTTCTTAACTATATTGAAAATTTATTATACTTAATGTCATTTATCTGAAGTTCTAAGCACTGATAGGAATAAGGGAAGATCTTTTAATTTAGGTATAATCATACTACTGTACTTAAATTTTGATGACTAACTTACAAAATAATATATACAATTTAAATGTTTTAATATTTATTTAAATATTTATTTAAAATGTTTAGACATTTAAAATAAAATGCTTGACAATGTAAATAATCAAAAATTATTTTTATTATTAACAGAGGATTGCTTCATTTTTAATAATTTTTATGTGTTTTTGTTAAACCACATTTACTGTTTAAACTGACCATATTTGTATTTTGTTTTCCTTCTTCTGACAGCTCCTTCAGATTGGAAGGAATACCTTTACTTGGGGGCATGTCAATTCGTTTTTCTCACTTCAGCTTCATCTTTATGACTTCTTGAGGACAGATCTAATTCTAAAGTAACCAGAAGCCTGACCATCTCAGAGCAGCAAATCTCTCAGCCTTGGAGCACAAATGATCTCTGATACAGTCTGCGTAAAATCATCTTCCTCTGTCTGACAGCCATGAGCAGAGCCTTGGGGGTAAAAACAGCCACAGCCTTAAATCTCTTCACTCAGAAACTACCATGAATATAAAATAAATAGATGGAAAGTACTAAACAAGAAGCCAACAAAACATAAACACCAAACCAACTCATCTTGTTTCACTATGGAAATAAACTGTTCCCAGATGTGAGACCAACAAAATTAATATTAAGCAATTAAACCAGTAAATTATAAACTGATTTACCATTTGGGAAGATTAAAGTGTAGAGAGATGAGGTACTTCTAGCCAGAATTACACATCATTTCAAAATATGTAGACAAAAGAAAACAAAAAACAAGAACTGAATGAACAGAGAAACATTGCAGCAATGAACAGTCTTAGGACGAATGTTGCTTTTTCCAGACAGAGAGTGTTCGCCATCTTGTGTATAGCCTCAAAGCCATCCTGAGATAATAGCATTGTTGTCAATTGCTTGAAAATTTTTCGCATTCAATCCTTCACCCTATATTGGTTGGAAGAGGGGGGAAGTCAGTTCTTACTGATTACTTCTCAGTGAACTTCTAATATTTGCACTGTCACTTCCATTCAGGGTAATGATGTGTGCTGTTATTTGCACAGATGGTCCCATGAGTTTTGAGACCACAGCAAGCAGTTTCTTGCAGGAATCCAAAACGGAAAAATGTAAGAATTCTCAAGACATTGATTTTTCTTCCTTCCAAAAAAAAATCAGTTATCTAATAAAAAATGGATTTGATTTTAAAACAAATTTAAAAACAGCTACAGAATAACAATGAAAAAGCATCAGTGTGGTCAAATGAATGAAAAAGGGATCCAAAGTTTTTAATGAAGATCATTTGATATCATTAACAAACAAGAAGTCAAATACAGTGAAATGCATACTAAGCATTTGTGTTGAACATCTATTTGTTCTCTTAATTAAAAAGTCATTTTTAATTTGTATTTGGCATGTGACAGTTTTTATAGCCAAACAGCATTTTCAGTTTATTTTTCTAAATAAATGTGTTGTTTGTAGTTGCTTATTTGATTTGGTTTTCATTACCAAGAAAACAAGTTTCTTTTGGTTCATTGGCAAGCTTTCGTCATATTAATTCAGAACTAATGGAAGATTAATATTTCAAATATTTTTGTAGTATAAAATTATGCTTTCTGTTTTCTAAGCTCTGACAAACATGATATATTTTTCACTATGACTTTCTTGTGAAGGGCTATATTAATATTATAGTTATAGTAACTATTGAGAATTAATTTTAGTACAATGGAACATTGCTAGAAAACAGAAAGCTCAGGTATTGTAACAGTAAGGATTTTTTCTAAGTTTTGTTTCTAGAATTCTGTTCAGAAGGTAATAATTAGATAAAAAAGGTCATTAATTATACCTAAAGTGTTCTCATTATTGTTATCCAGAAGTCTGCTAAGAACTTCTATTATCTATCTATCTATCTATCTGTCTGTCTATCTATCTATCTATCATCTATCTATCTATATCTATCATCTATCTATGAGTAGGTAATCACACCTGGAGAGAAAATGGAGCTCAATCAAAAAGGGCTGATTGTTGTGTACAATTCACACAAATTGCACTTAACAATTAAAAGAATAGGTCATTAGGCTTATTCCCAAACTATGATATAAAATCAAATTCCCAACATATTGTTCTATACACTTAAATTGGTTTACACTCTGCAATACCTCCTGGTACTTAAATATCTTGCAATGTAATGAGGAAAATTAGTTTGTTTTGCATGATTTGAACCTCTGAAAACTAATACATAGTACATTAAAATAATCCAACAAAGAATCAATTTTCCAGTTCCTGTGAGATTATGGGCATTGAAATAGATGCCTGGACTCATCCGTATTATTTTAAAATCCATGCTGACTGCTTCAATCTATAAATTATTTGAACTTATAAAGAAGAAAGCCAACTTTCCCAAAAATATTTAAAAATAAAATTAAGCGAGCATATGTGATAAAAAATATATAGTTCTTTATTTTGTGCTTATACTCAGTGAGAAGCAGCACTTCATCAGCTGTAGTCTCTGACGAGCTTCTAAAAGACTACAAATATGTGAAATGATCAGGCCTGCTCTTCAGCAGGATAACTCCAGTAGTAGTTTATAAAGTGAGTTACAGTGAGACTGGAGGTGGCCAGACTAGGAAAAGTGTCTAAAATTTTCCTTGAATTTAGTTTGTTTTTTCTCTTAAGTTTTGATTATATTTACTTTCCTAGTTATTTCACTTGTCCATCACTGTTTCTTCTTTCATCTTCGACTTTTAAGCCTGCTATTCTCACAAGTCAATATTACTTTTACAAAATCTATTAAACAATTGCCAGTCCCTACTAAGAAGTACTACTTAACAGGTTTTCATTTTTATCTCAAAATGGCAATGTAGATAATCTTCACTTCCTAACCTTTGCTTTTAGAGTGCTGGTGTCTTACACATAACATGCAAGTCTCTCCTTGCTGGCCTCTGGTCACATAATTATTATGATTACTTAGGTAAGATAATCATGATTATTTACTGAGTGCTCACTATGGGACATGAATTAGGCAGGTCATTAGGAACAAAAGGGTGAGAAAAAATACATAGATATACATAAATATATAGATCTATATTAATAGAGTTTAAAATCTAGTTGGAGAGAACTACATTAAACATTTAATTACACATTAACAAAAAATTACAATATGCTGAATTCTATAAAGGAAAGTATGTGAACTGGGTGTGGCGGCTCATGCCTGTTAGTCCAGAACTTCAAGAGGCTGAGGCCAGGAGGATCACTTGAGTTCAGGAGTTCAAGACCAGCCTGGGAAAAAATGGTGAAACCCTGTCTCTACCAAAAATATAGAAATTAGGTGGCTATGGTGGTGAGCACCTGTAGTTCCAGCTACTTGGTTAGCTGAGGTGGGAGGATGGCTTGAGCTCAGGAGGAGGAGTTTGCAGCGAACCAAGATTGTACCACTGAACTCCAGCCTGGATGACAGAGCAAGACCTTCTGTGGTTGTGTGTCTAAACATAGAAAAGACACAGTGAAAATATGGTACAACCTTGTGGGACTACCATTGTATAATATACGTTGTTCCTTGTTAATTGAATATGGTTATGTGCTGAATGTATCCAGTACAACAAATGTAGGTATGTGTAACTCCTGAAAAGATGCTGCTTTTCTTTTTTTTTTTTTCCCAGAAAAAAGAAAAGAAAAAAAAAGAAAAGGTATATGGTATGCGGATATCACATGTCCAGTGGATCTAATCCAGTAGGTAGAGAAAGCTTTGAACTGAGATCTGAAGGGTGACTAGTGGGTGAAAAGGAAAAATCATGTGCAAAGCACTGCAAAGGGGAAGAAGAAGGTAAGACATCAGAAGACCTGAAAAAGTCTAGAGTTGTGCAAAGAGAAAAAAGAGAGTAGGGCAGAGAAGACTGGTTAGATAGAAATCAGATCTTACCTATCTACATCCTAGGTAAAGAAACAAAAATATGAAGAGTAAAAACGATATAAAGAATAAAACAGTATGAAGAGTAAAACAATATGAAGGGTAAAAACAGTAAGTATGCAGAAATGACAGAAGTATAGTCATGTATTGCTTAACAACAGGGATACTTTCTGAAAAATGAGGAGTTAGATGATTTCATTATTGTGCAAACATCATATAATTTACTTACATGAACCTGGACTCTATAGCCTATTTTGCTTGAAGGCCACAAACCAGTACAACAAATTACTGTATTGAATACTGTAGGCAGTGGTAACACAATGGTAGTTGTGTATCTAAACATACCTAAACATAGAAAAGATACAGTGAAAATATGGCATTACCTTGTGGGACCACCATTGTAAATATACATGGTTCCTTGTTAATGGAATGTGGTTATGTGCTGAATGTAGCCAGTACAACAAGCGTAGGTATGTTTCACTCCTGAAAAGACTAAGATGACATTTCCCTCCCACCACCAAGTCCACCATAATCTCCCTCACTCATAAACAGGAAAGATTTACTTGCACTGCCGAAACAAAGAAATGCAGAAAGTTACACAATTGAAACAATAGGTTAAAATATATCTGACTGAGTGTAAACTATAAGAAAAAAAGGCTCAAAATGAATACGATCATGACTCATATTATTGTGCTTTGCTTTATTGTGCTTCACACAGATGTTGTGGTTTTTACAAGTTGAAGGTTTGTGGCCTACATGGGGCAAGTCTATCAGCACCATGTTCCAACAGCATGCATTTACTTTGTGTCTTTATGTCATATTTTGGTAATTCTCACACTATTTCAAGCATATGCATCATTGTTATATTGATATTCATATTATTATATGTGTTATGGTAATATGTGATTTTTTGATGTTACTATTGTAATTGTTTTGGGGTGCCAGGACGACGCCCATATAAGATGGTGAACTTAATAAATGTGTGTGTTCTGACTGTTTCATCAAGCAGGCATTCCCCTATTTCTCTTCGGTCCTTAGGCCTCTCTATTCTCTAAGACACAAGAATATTGAAATTAGACCAATTAATAACCCTACAATGTCCCCTAAGTGTTTAAATGAAAGAAAGATTTGCATGTTTCTCATTTTAAATCAAAGGCTAGAAATGGTTAAATTTAGTGAGGAAGGCATATTGAAAGCTGAGACGGGCTGAAAGCTAGACTTCTTGTGCCAAATGATTTGCCAAGTTGTGAATGCAAAGGAAATGCTCTTGAAGAAAATTAAAATTGCTCTAGTAAAAACACAAATGATAAAACAAAACAGTAAAGCAGCCCTATTGCTGATATGGAGAAAGTTCAAGTGGTCTAGACAGAAGATCAAACGATCCACAACATTCGCTTAAGCCAAAACCTAATCCAGAGCAAGGCCCTCAACATAGAGACAATATCCTCCACCAGCAAAACGATGACAACTCATGGAGGCTCAGATGATTGCTAGCACTTCTTACTAATAAAGTATTTTTAAATTCATATATACATTTTTAGACATAATGCCACTGCACAATTAATGGACTATAGTATCTTATAAAATAACTTTTATATGTACTGAGAAACAAAATAAAAGTGTGTGACTGGCTTTATTGAGATATTCACTTCATGCAATGACCTGGAACCAGCAACATCTTCGAGGTGTGTCTATATCAAAGAGAGCAAAATTCTAAATTAAAAAATTAAGAATGGCCTTGGAAGCATTTTCAAACTTTTACAGGACATAATACTCAATGGAGATAAAAAATTATTCAGCAGGCCTGTGTTAATTCATAATGACTTCAGCAACTATAGATAGACTTACAAAAAACATGTATAAAAAATGTGTTGAAACTAACTTGTGTTATATTGTGTTTGCCTATATTTGCCAGAAAACCCAAAATAATAAACAAGTGTCTGTTTATACCTAAAAAGGCAACTCTATGAAATCATCAGGAATCAGGCTTCTTTCAACTTTCTGCTCTGACATCCTTAAAATATAACATTTTTCCTCATGATCCTCAACGGTAGATGGAACTCCAGACATTATACACACGTTCCAGGCAGTAGGATTAGGAGACAGCTATTTCCTTCTTTTAAAGAAAACTTACTGAAAACTATTCATACAATATTTTGGTATCTTTGGCATTGTTCAAATCTGAAGCATAGGAAGAATTCAGGAATTTAGTATTTTGGCTGGCCATGTTGAATGAATTTGGCATTCTGACACTAAAGAGGCTGCAGAAAATAAATGATGGTATACACAACCATCTCACTCTGCCACAAGACTTTAAAATGTGACACTAATTCATCATGTACTAGTTTGAATATTGAGGATTTCTGGCATTAAATTATATGCAAACATGAGAAAGTTAAATTTTCAGCGTATATTTTCAAGAGCAAATTGGTAAAGTGGAGTCACAGCATACGCACATTTAATCTTCGAGGATTCTACTACACTCATGTTTATTCCTTTCTGTAAATATGTGCACAAGAGTGGTCAGATGGTGAGACTCATATCTCCTGTTGCAAACAGCTCATCACACTGTGGTTCTGGTTCATAAGGCACATACACTTTATAGGTGAGAAAAGGGATTGTAAGGGAAATTGTAACTATGGGCATTCACACTCCATTATGATAGTTTAATGTATTGGTAAATATACTTTATCAATAACTGACTTGTGCACATTTTAGTAGGGTGTTTTTATCACTTGTTTTTTGGAAAAAGGAACACTAAAGTAATACAACATTATATTTACTTAACAAGTACTTAACGTTTCGGGGCACCTTTTATGCTGGGTCTATGAAAGCATCCCTCATACCTTTTGGTTTGGACATGTCTAAAGAAGGGCTTGTTTATTGAGGATAGTGAAAATATTCAGGTATTCCTGAGGCTTTGATTGAGGAAACAAAACACCCTCAAAATGTAAAAGTAATTATGTAAAGGAGATCCATGGGTTCCACAGAAAATGCAGGGCTCCACAGTTATAAGCACTTGCCTAACCACAATCATATACTTTCTTTAGTCTTTTGCCAACCATGCATGTATAAAACAACTACATCAATCAAAATGATTTGAGATTTAGAAGTGAAAAAATAGAACACATTATGACATGCAGTGTGATCCATCAGAGAGAAAGAAATCCACAGAATTAAAGACATTGCAATCTTTTTAATCATAAAGTAAAGCTAATCCTTGGAAGACTAATTTAACCAATGCTTATGATCAAAATGAGTGTTCTAAGCCATGGACACATATGTTGTGCAAGCACCAGTCAATTTCTCTGAGGATGCTCTACAATGTATTTGGAAAAGTATCTAAATATTTCAATAGTGTTTATTCTTATATTATTTAATGTACAAATCGAATCTGCAATTTGCTAATGAATCTATTTCTGAATAATTTCCATGTTTCTATAATTGAATGCAAATAAAATATACATAAATTTGTAGCGAAACCTGAAAGACTGCAAAAATGAATAATATTTAGTGCACTAACAACAGTTCCTTTGGAAAATTAGCAAGCAGGAAATATGCAGTACTTTATCATATTTAAAGGAAATGCACTTTAACTTAAAATATCTAGAAATCGAGGGAAAAAAGCTTGACCATGATATGAGAAAGATACACAGTGTCTTACATTACTTTAAACTCAAGTTTTCACTTTACATAAGAAATATTTTAAATTCATCATTATTATAAAAATAAAAATAATACATATAAAACAAAAGTCCCCACATACTACCATTTGCACACTCTTCTCTGAGGGAATTACTGTCATCTTTGATGTAAATATGCATGTCAATAGAAAAATAAGAATTGGTGTGTATGGCCGGGCGCGGTGGCTCAAGCCTGTAATCCCAGCACTTTGGGAGGCTGAGACGGGCGGATCACGAGGTCAGGAGATCGAGACCATCCTGGCTAACACAG
This sequence comes from Theropithecus gelada, assembly GCF_003255815.1. NCBI lineage: Eukaryota > Metazoa > Chordata > Mammalia > Primates > Cercopithecidae > Theropithecus > Theropithecus gelada. Next base: position 117,267,352 of record NC_037673.1, read on the forward strand.
TGAAACCCCGTCTCTACTAAAAGAAATACAAAAAAACTAGCTGTGTGTAGTGGCGGGCTCCTGTAGTCCCAGCTACTCAGGAGGCTGAGGCAAGAGAATGGCCTAAACCTAGGAGGTGGAGCTTGCAGTGAGCAGAGATCCGGCCACTGCACTCCAGCCCGGGCCACAGAGCAAGACTCTGTCTCAAAAAAAAAAAAAAAAAAAAAAAGAATTGGTGTGTATATGAATATGAGTATATGCATGCTTTACATTCATAGAATCATAATTTATATAATGCTCTACTACTTAAATTTGTTCCACTCAGAAATGGATCTTGGGAGAGAGGGGCAGAGCAAGATGGCAAAATAGAAGTCTCCACCAATCATACCCCTAGAAAGGATGCTAATTTAACAACTATTTACAAATAAAAAGCACCACTGTAAGAACCAAAAATTAGGCGAGCACTCACAGTACCTGGTTTTAACTTGATATTGCTGAAAGAGGCACTGAAGAGGTAGGAGAAACAGTCTTGAATCACCAGTGCCACCCATCCCCATCCCCCAGCAGCAGCCTTACCCTGCAGAGAGAGAATCTGTGCCATTGAGAGAGGGAGAGAAAAGTAACTGTGAGACAGTGCATTGATCTCAGTGCTGCTCTATTATACCAGAAAGCAAAACTGGACTGAACTCAGCTGATGCCCACCTGCAGAGGGAGTGATTAGAGCAGCCCTAGCCAGAGGGGAATCACATCCCAGTGGTTGAAACTTGACTTCCGGCAAGCCTTGCCACGTTGGGCTGGAGTGCTCTGGGGCTCTAAATAAACCTCAAAGTTGTCTAGGTCACAAGAACTGTAACTCCTAGACAAGTCCCAGGGATGAACTGGGTTCAGAGCCAGTGTACGTGTGCGTGGTGGTGGGAGGTGGTAGCACCAACTGAGATACCAACAGGGTGGCTGGGAGAGAGCTGTCGCCACTCCTCCCCTAGCCCCAGGTAGCATGGCTTGTGGCTCCAAAAGAGATCCCTTCCTTCTGCTTGAGGAGAGGAGAGGAGAGGGAAGAGTGAGGAGGACTTTGTCCTGCATCTTGGATACCAGCTCAGGCACAGCAGGGTAAGGCACTGGTCATAGTTGTAAGGCCCCCTTTCCAGGCTCTAGCTCACAGGTAACATTTCTAGACACACCCTTGGATAGTAGGGAACCCATTACCTTGCAGGAAAGGACTATTCTTGGCAGCATTCATTACCTGCTAACTAAAGAGCCCTTGGGCCTGAAATAACCAACAGCCCTACCAGGTAGTACACTGTGGGCCTTGGGTGATAACTCTGAGACTTGATTTGTTCAGGTGAGTCTCAGCACATTCCCAGCAGTGGTGGCTATAAGGAGAGCTCCTCCTGCTTGAGAAAAATGAAGGGAAAAATAAAGTAGACTTTGTCTTGTACCAAAGGTACTAGCTCTGCCACAGGCGTATAGAACACAAAGAGAGCTCTTGGGGTTCCTGATTCCAGGACTTGGCTCTTAGATGGAATTTCTATACCTTCTGTGAGACAGAGGAGAGCCCACTGCCCTGAAGGGTGAGTCCCAGGTCAGGCAGCATTCACCACAAGCTGACTGAAGAGCCCTCGTGCCTTAAGGGAACAAAGGAAGTAGCTGGCAGTACTCCGCATGGGTCTGTGGTGGCAGTGGTCATGGGGCAAGGCTCAACTACTTTTGACAAGGGGAGGGAAGAGTGGGAATAACTGCATCCTCTGGTTTGAGAGCCAATTCAGCTGCAGTGCAATAGAACGCCAGGTAGACTTTTACGATTTTTTACTCTAGTCCTTGGTTCCCGGATGGCACCTCTGGCCCCATCCTTGGCCAGGGGAGGTAACTGTCCTGAAGGAAAGGGAACCGACCTTGCTGACTTTTCCACCTGCTAATTGTAGAGCTCCAGGGCCTTGAGCTAACATAGGCAGTAGCCAGGGAATGGTTACAGGAGGTCTTGTGCTCAATGCCATTAAGCATCAGAGAAATGCAAACCAAAACTACAATGAGATTTTATCCCACTCCAGTTAAAATGGCTTATATCCCAAAACAGGCAATAACAAATGCTGCTGAGGATGTCGAAAATAGAGAACTCTCATACTCTGATGGTGGGATTGTAAATTAGTACAACCACTGTAGACAATTGTTTGGAGATTCCTGAAAAACTAAAAATAGAGCTACCATATGAGCTAGCAATCCTACTCCTAGCTATATACCCCAAAGAAAGGAAATCAGATATCAAAGAGATATCTGCACTCCCATGTTTATTGCAGCACTATTCACAATAGCCAAGATTTGGAAGCAACCTAAGTGTCCATCAACAGATGAATGGATAAAGAAAATGTGGAACTTACACACAATAGGGTACTATTCAGTCATTAAAAAGGAATGAGATCCTGTCATTTGCAGCAATATGGATGGAACTAGAGGTCACTAAGCGAAATAAACCAGGCACAGAAAGACAAATTTTACATGTTCTCATGCATTTCTGAGAGCTACAAATTAAAACAAATGAACTCATAGAGTTAGAGAGTAGAACGATGGTTACCAGACACTGGGAAGCGTGGTCCGTGAAGGTAGCAGGGAAGTGGGGTCGTTAATGGGTACAGAAATACAGTTGTAAAAATACATGAGACCTAGTATTTGCTAGCACAACAGGGTGACTATAGTAAAAAAACATTGTAATTGTTCACTTTAAAATAACTAAAAGAGTATATTGGATTGTTTGAAATACAAAGGATAAATACTTGAGGTAATGAATATCCTATTTATCCTGATGTGATGATTATGTATTACATACCTGTGTCAAAATATCTCACATCCCCATAAATATATAAATATACACCCTACCATGTACCCACAAAAATTATAACTTAAAAAAATTAAAAGAATAAATCTTGGATATCTTTTCATTTATATATGAAAAGATAGATACATATATAATATATATTATATATTTTTTATAATTGTTACTTGTTTCTCATGATAATGCTTTATCTATCTCAAATGAGAATTTAATCACTCATTTCTCAGTCATGAGATATTTAGGTTATTTTCCGCTCTTACAATCCATACTGTATGGGCCACTGGCGTAGTTGATTTTCTATGTACTTGTGTATATTCCAGTGTAGAAACTGAGATCACCTCTTTCTTCAAGAATATCCATAGCCAGTGTTACAGCATTTATAAATGCTACAGATTTTTGAATTATATTCTTATTATTTGATAGTAATGGTAGTGATGTATGAAAAGTCCTTTGTTCATTTCAGGAAATTCTACTCAATTAACAAGAAAAGAAATTAAGAAGGGAGAAAAACCTAAGTTTGAGAGGTAATAGGAAATTTCACTGGAGAAACGTCCTTTGGTACAGTAATTATTATTCTCCAAAAGTACAGATGTAGACATTAGTTAAGGAAGCGCAAGGAAAGAAGACAAATACATTTCAAAAAGCAAAACATGCTCCTTAGGGATTCTTACAAAACATCGGAAAATACTATGCTTGTTAAATCTTATTTGCTGTGTGATGTCAGTTAATGTTAAGGCTTCTGTTTAAAGAGGTCATTAAATATTTTCCCCCTCTGGAATGAAATCATGCTTTTAAGAAAAACAAACAAACAGTTGTTTAATTATGGTATAAAATAGGAGATGTGTTCTTATAATCACTGTGGCTTAGTCACAAAATTGCTTCTCTTAGAAATTCAACACTTTCAACAGGAGAATGTACATAGTAATTAATGTAGAACAAATAAAAATGTCCACTTATGTAGCCTAACAGTTATTTTAAAGGAAATAAAAAGTATCCATTTGAATTTCAAATGTCAGAATATTCTATTTGCACATTAAAAGTATTAATATTCTACCAAATATTAACTAATGTATGTAGGTATTAAAGTTGTATTGTCATGAAAAATTAGCAGATGGTTAAGAAGTTAAAATCATTTAGTTTTCTCAGAGAAAAACACTCCCGTCCCCCAAGACACAGGAAATAGTTCTAAACTACTCCTTCCCTGTAGACCATTCCAGAGAATACTGAGAATTCCTGAAGTGGAAATGGCCTTTGCCAATAGATTTTTACTGGCATGGTTTATTTTCTTCAGCATGTGTGATACAAACTGGACACTCATGTTTTCCTAAAGAAAATAATTAAATTTGCTAAGAAAATTAAAATAACTGAAGCAAAACTAAAAGCAAAAGAGAGAAGAGATAAAAGTTTGCTTTTACTTGAGATTTGAGAAGCAGACTCCCTTTTTTGTGAGAAAGCTCTTTTAGATACAGGTTTTTCAAAGCAGAAAAGATCTGTCAACATTACCAACTGGAAATACTGACAAAAATAACTTGAATATTAAATTACCAAAGGAAGCCTCAGAGTAGTTCTCTTTAGCCTTTTCTAGAGGCAGATTATCTCAACCTACTGGCAACTTTAACTTCTAAAAGAGTGTTCATGAAATCTAACACTTTAAAGTCATCAACCCTTCTTCCAGGAAACTCATAATCCTTGAATTTAGGCTAGGTCCAATTTAAAATCTTGCTCTTGAGTATTCTCCTTTACTCATTTAACAAATATTGAGCAGATATGTTCCAAATTTGATCAGGTGAATAGGGATTGAATGAAGAACAAAATAGACAGCTTGCCCTCATGGAACCTAGAATCTATTTCAGAGAAGGACAAGGGATCTGGTAATTAAAACACAGACTGAGAAGACCTTTGGTACAGATGGTAGAGCTCACTCATACTCAAACCATTTTCTTGATGCCGATGAATTTAGATGCCAGAAAGTATATATATTTTCTTTTTTTTTTTTTTTTTTTTTTTTTTGAGACGGAGTCTCGCTCTGTCACCCAGGCTGGAGTGCAGTGGCCGGATCTCAGCTCACTGCAAGCTCCGCCTCCCGGGTTCACGCCATTCTCCTGCCTCAGTCTCCCGAGTAGCTGGGACTACAGGCGCCCGCCGCCACGCCCGGCTAAGTTTTTGTATTTTTAGTAGAGACGGGGTTTCACCGTGTTAGCCAGGATGGTCTCGATCTCCTGACCGCGTGATCCGCCCGTCTCGGCCTCCCAAAGTGCTGGGATTACAGGCTTGAGCCACCGCGCCCGGCCAAGTATATATATTTTCTTAGAGAGAAATTAAGATTGCCTTAAAGGAAACCGTTCCATTTCTAAATAAACTACCATATCTAAAGTCACCACTTGGAGTGGCATATCACCTAAAGAAGCATCTTCTGTTAATACTCCACCAACTGGGATGGGCATAGAAGGTAGAGTCCTTTCTGGATTGGCCATCAGGTGATATGTTCCTGACCTGTGGTATTCTGAAATGATTTATTTTACTATGCTCCCTTCCAAAAAGGACTTGAGGAAGCCTATACCAAAGACAATTCATGCAAAAAAAACTCATAGTCACAAACATGAACATAGTAGCAAAAGAAAGGAGATAAGACAAATGCTTTTACTGTAAGGGTTAATACATTCGCATTGCAAAGCATAAAATTTAACTTCTTAGAAATCAGGGCAAAACTGAAAAATATTAAGCTGTATAATTAATTCACTAGAAAGAGGAAAACAAAGTGCCAAGAAATGCAATAAAAGCCAAGAGCTTAACAATGAAGTACTGTACATTTCAGTAAAAGAAGTTTTGTAAGTGAGCATGCTAATGCAGTCTGTTTGTTGTTCCTTATTTTTTCAAGACTAAAACTTGAAATAACTAGATGACTGGATATAAAAGCCTTTCTTCTGTATAAGCCAATATTTTTGCTACTTTGGAGTTCCCAAATCCTCTAAATATCTGTTTTTTTCCACATTGAATAAACTCCCTCTTCCCCTGCTTGCCACGCGCTGTAGGATAAACCAGTTTCTGCTCAGGGTCTCTGCATAATGTTCATTCCTCCCTTTTCCCAACTCCTCCACTTGCCTGTTCCCACTGACTTCTCGGTTCCTCAGGTCAGCCCTTGGACTAGATATCTTTCTCCACACTGTTTCTCCTCAGACTGAATACCACCCGTATTCTCTTTTCACTGAGGCACAAATAGCACGTGGCTTTTCTGGGTCTAGCAAATTTTACTGAAACAAGAGAAATAGTGGAGGATAATAGCCTTGCTCAAGGACCAGCACTCATTTTAATATGTACATTGGATAGTATTAATCTAAAATTTCACATTTTGCATTGCAGAATGTCAGGGTATTTTGTTCATATCCTATGTATTATCATCTCTCTTTCATATCCAAATTACAGCCATCTCAGCTGACCACATTTTCAGACCATTCTGTCTCTAACTGCCTTCAAGCCCCAATTATTGTCACTTTCTTAAACAAAGCACTTTGTCATTAAGACCTTCTTTTGCAAAGCCAAGAAAACTCTTTGAGATAATTTCTCAATAAAATCCCATCTATATAATGCTTCCCACTAAAAGCTTGAAATTAAGAGAGTGCTTGTTAAAACAATGAAATTCTTAGGCACCTGGTAGGATAGAAAATAAATAGAAATATTTATTTTTTTCATCTGTCCAAAGAAATTTCTCAGAAGTTGTGGGAGAGGGATTGATGGTTTCACTGTGAATGTTTCATTTTTTGTGTTTTGTTTTTCTCCAATCACATGAGCATTGTTGTAAATAGATTTTTATAAATGAACTTATGCCCTCTTGTGGTAAAATGATTAACCTAACTATTAAACTTGTTCTTTTTGTTGTTGTTGTTTGTTCTATATTTTATTTGAGAAAGACAGAGAGAATAAAAAGATGTAAAGGCCTGTCTTCTCTTCTGTTCACATTAATGGCTTAAGTTATCATCTGTACCGGTAGTTACAAAACATAATAATCAAATATTTATATAATTCTATCAACTTGGTAGGGCAGAAATCATTTGAGGGAATACAGTAAGTTTAATTACTTTACAAATGTATTAATTATACAAGAAATAAATATGTTAGAAATTCAGGATTGATGCTAACATTCTACAAATTTTTAATCAGTGTCTACTAGGCTGAGGGATGATTTTAAGAACTGGGATAAAATAATGCAAGAAAAACAACAAAGCTTGTACTCTAATGAAAATAGTTAGATGACCAGTAAACACAAATGTAATAACAAATACAGAATATGTCCAATGTTAATAAGAAATATAAAGAAAACTACAGTAGTGCGTGGTGAATAGAAAATGATGAAAATTGGGAAAGTAAGGGTTATTAAAACACTATTTTATACAAAGCAGTATACAAGAATGGAATCCTAGGGCACTCCATTATTTGGAAGTCAAAGCGATGAGTGAACTATGTGTGAACTATGTGAACATTGGGCTAGTAAAATAGAAAAAAACTAAGATAAATGAAAAGTTAAAAAAAAAGTATTTTAAGAGGTCAAATAAAAAATATCATGAAAATGGCTAACCTCATTTTAGCAAAAAGCACAGTAGTCAATCAAAAGGCAATCTATGTATATACTTTATATTCAACTATGTGTTAGGAGCAAATTAGCTTCTCACAGGCAAGGCTACAAGGGTTACACGTGGTGATCATGATGATGGCTCACATTCTCTCTGACCATGTCTGCAATAGTGATGCTGGTCTAGAACTACACATGGTGAGTAATCACATTTAACTCTCCAGCTTCACCAGCAATCAACAAATTTAATTCAAGTGGTATTTGTGAGCCACTCTAGTTTGAGTTATATTATACCTGCTTTGGCAGGGTGAAAGAACAGACATCCAGGCACCTTACATTACTGTTAAGTCTGAGACTGAGACTGTATTGTTAAATTTTTTTTAAAAAGCAACGAAAACTGATTTATTATAAGAGACAAAGTAGAAAGGAGCAACAAGGAGCATCCAACAATTGATGATTAGGTGCAGTGTTACCCAGGGACTGGTGTGTTCTACAGGGCAGTTGCTGTGGTGCTCATCTGGACAGGGAGAGGACCTAAGAATAATTGGTAGGTAACACAATAGGGGTGAGATGTCAGGCTCAGACCTTAGTGAAAGGTTGTATGATTAATTTGTGTAAAAACTTGGGGATGTGAATGGAGTGGGCTATAAAGGCTCTTTTACCGGGGCGGCATTGATAATGGATGACCAATCATGCTTCTTTGTTGGAACTAATGTGAAGATCTCAACCATGTTCCTTTGGTGCTCATTCTCACTCCAAGTCCCTTATAACATGCTGCTTTCCCTGAGCCTCCCTTTCTATCCCAGTTCGTCCCTCTTTTTCTGTGCAAAACTTCTAGTTGTCAGTCTGGGATGAGTAGTGCTCAGCTGGCTCAGTTGTGGTCAGGTCTTCCTTCAGCTTTCCCAGTAGCTTGGAAGTATCAAATAATATGCTCTTCTGCATGCATGGAACCTGTATCTAGGGTGTGAGTAGCTAAAAGCCTTGAGGTTTCCTGAGAAAGAGGAAAACACTTCAATATGCAAGTATCCATTGTTCCAGGATCTGTTCCAGCTTTCTTAGCAACATTTACTACTGAAAGGAGACAGTGAGGAAATAGATTTGCTTGATTTAACTTTACCATCACTACTGGTAAACAGCAAATAAGCTTTGAATTCTGAGTGCTAAGAACACTATGTACATATAGAAAGTGCACCTGGTAATTATTATATTTTAAGAATTGGAAGATAGTCCTGAATCATCAACAGGATAATAGGTAATAGGAGTGGTTGATGTATTTTTCACCTTCCATTTAATTTATTTCTTTATTTTTTACTCTTGAAGTCTTCATATGTTAAATTATTACTCTGGAGAACATTACAGGTCTCATTCGTTATCATGGCAAAAACATACAGAAATGGTTACAGGGTTAGATAATAAGATTGATAACAAAAGCATTGGACATGATTTAACTTAGAGAAGAAACAAGTTAGGGGAAAACTGACAAATAATTTTCGTGTGAATAATGCTTACAGAGAAAAGACTATTAAGCACTTAGTTTCCATGAAGACAATGTAAAAATAAACTGGCATAATTAAACCTTATTAAGTAGATTTTTTTAAAGTAAAGATAAAATTCTCCTGGTCGTGTGTACTGTATTAAAGCTCGGTTTACTGATTTTTCTTCAGTCTGGCATTCATCGATTTTTAGCCTGGTTTCTCCCATCCAGAAACTGGGGAAGCACTTGTGGACATTTATGTTCCATTCAGAAATGGAGCATGAACTATTATTAATAATAACTCATAGCAAGGAAAAATTAAATATGATAAAACAGAAGCATGTGCCTGTGTGTCCCTGTCCTCTAAAGGCCACCAAATTTAATAGAATAAATTTTAAATTTGCAAAATTGAGGATTTGTTTTATAACTAACTACTGCTACAAACTCATATCAAATTTGTAGAAAATATTAATCCAAGACAATGTCATGTTAAGTTTAATGACTGTTGGCTTGTCATCAATTTGAACTGTATAGAGTGGACACTAAGGCACCTGCTAAGTGTAGGAAACATTGCAAAATCAACCTATCATGAAAACTGCTGGAAGCCAAAGTATGTAATTTGAGCATCTATCTGGCTGCTGCTTAAAATAATGTTTGATCACATTTACTGCCCTGGATTCCCAAATGCAGAGTTTGGGGACATGCAAATCAGAGCAGGCTCTTGTCTAATGGCTTTCCAAATAATTGACCTCTCTATTGCCTTGTTCCTTGAGGAGCTATTTACAGTTTTTTTTTTTTCTAGTGATAATTCCACTTCTGTGCTGCTTTCACAGCTGTATCTCTGATGACTGTGCTCTAGTCAAAGAGAAGGAACAGTCTTGGAAGCATCGTTGTTGTTAAAAATACTTCTTAAATGTCTCTTCCTGAGGTGGAATGTGTTTCTATGTTGCCTAATAGCTGCAATTGATGGATAAAAAATGAATGTTTCTAATAGTTTAATAATTAAAATTTGCAAAGTGGAAATAATTGAATCCATTAAACATAATTTTCATCACGAAATATAAAAGATGATAATTCTAGGTGTTCTGTTAAAGGTAGGAATTGAAACAGAACAACATAGTTTTCTCACTCCATTGCACTGGTTTGGAAGTTCTGTAGGTGAGCTTTTAACGTATAAAAATGACATTCTACTAGGATAGACTGTAAAGGAGTATTGTGTTTTCATTTATTGTAATTTACATAAATATATGGATTATAGAGCTGAATTCCTTGGGATAAAATCCTGGCTTAGAAACAGTTCTGGATTTGTGATCTTGATAAGCTACTTAAACTTCTCCACCTCTGTTTCTTTATTTGTAAAATAAAGATAATAATTGCACCTATTTTGTAATGTTGTTTGGATTAATTGACTTATAACATGCACACTCTTAGTATATATTTACAGTACATAGCGTAGTACTAAGTCCTAAACAAATATTAACATTAGCTAGAGTGTGTAACTTTTTATTTTACAGAATATAAACATCTTTTTTTTTTTTTTTGAGACAGAGTCTCGCTCTGTCGCCCAGGCTGGAGTGCAGTGGCCAGATCTCAGCTGACTGCAAGCTCCACCTCCCGGGTTTACGCCATTCTCCTGCCTCAGCCTCCCGAGTAGCTGGGACTACAGGTGCCCGCCACCTCGCCCGGCTAGTTTTTTGTATTTTTTAGTAGAGACGGGGTTTCACCGTGTTAGCCAGGATGGTCTTGATCTCCTGACCTCATGATCCGCCTGTCTCGGCCTCCCAAAGTGCTGGGATTACAGGCTTGAGCCACCGCGCCTGGCCAATATTAACACACCCACTGGTCTAAGACCTCTTCAGGTTTTGAACTCCTAAAATTCCACTCATAAGTAAGTTTTCACAGAGTGAGTAAGACATAAGTTCCCAGACTTGCTTTCCCAACCAACTGGGTCAAGATGGTGCACCAGATACTCATCACTCCCTACCCACTACACTCACAACCTTGCTAACTCTATTCATATTAAATCCAGAACAAGTAATTTATTAAACTTTCCCTTTGTCTTTATGTAATTACCACCAAGATCCTCAGATTTCTCTGGCATGGTCACCTCACTCTAATTACCCTTTCTATCTCCTGTTCTATCCCTTTCTCAGAAAGGTTTAACTTGCTCTTTGTAATTCACAGTACTTTATCAATATCCCTCCCCTCCCCCCAAAAAAACGCATTTACAAACTCTTCTCTAAACTTCCCTTCACTTTCCAGCTTTTAAAAAAATCTAGGATTTTTCCTGAAAGAATCAATTTCCCCTGAAACTTCCAATCAGTGGCTGCTTTTTTAGCTCTAGTTGTCTTTATCACTGAGCTTTAAGAGAGGGTTGGTGTCATCTATAATGTAGTTTGCTTACAGGCCATTTTAGACAATTCTCTTGTGCTCCTCTGGAAACCTCCCCACCACCCAGACATAAATCTTATGATAAAAGATTATAGTAAACTTTATCTTTCATTCTTTCCATCATCTACCTATGCCTTGGCTATTCCTCTTCATTTCTTGGATATTTAGCTCCTGGCTCTTTGTTGCTATCTTCAACACTTCCACGGTCTTAAATTCTTGACAATGTAAATATATACACATAGATGGATCTTCCAGTATCTTTCCCCCTCATTTCTTGAGTACCTCTCATCTTGACTTCAACCTTTCATCAACCATTTCCTACCATACCCTAGATCTTATTTTTACCCCAAACTCTACATTATTCATTATTTTCTGTATTTCACTTTGAATATGACTTCTCTTTCTCCACTCCTTCCTTTAGAGCCCCATTTCCCATTCCAAAGGCCCGTCCCACTTTAAATCTGAAAATGACTGTCTTTTCTTACTTGACATCAATTGTGGTCACAGTCACTTACATTCTTAACATTTTTTCCTTCCTTACATAGCATTAATAATTCACTTAGTTATTATAAGCACTCGTTTGCATAAAACTCCAATTCCCTTATCCCTCCCTTGCTTCTTTAAATGACTAGGTTAAACTAGAACTATGGTTAAATCTAATTCTTCAAATACCCATTATAGAGATATATCCATACAATTGGATAGGGCTAGAAAGAACAATAAACTTGCTCCTCCATTCCACTATAAAACAATGAACAAGAAGAGTTTGTGTCTTTAATGATCTTTAGAAACCTTCCTTTACTTTATTCTTCTACTCAAATTATATATTCTCCTTTATTTTCTAACCACTGTTATGTCTCTTCACATCCTCTTTCTTAACTGATGACTGAACATTTAAACTGAAGGAAGAAAGTTTCCACAAACTCCCACCCCTAGTTTTACCCATCTACAAGTATCTGTACTGGCAGACTCTGCCTTCCCATCTGTCACCAGATTAATCCACACAAGCTTATGTCTAAAACTAATTCATTTACTTAAGCACTAGAATATACTCTCGCCTACTTAAGGATACCACTCCAGTGACTGTCCCCTCTCTATCCTGGATCATTGTTTTGTTTTTGTCATCTCCTGACTTACTCCCATCAGCAGCATGAAAACTTTCTTAAAAAAACTGCAGTCATTTCTCATTCTCATCTTACTTGGGCTGACATCATTTTTTGACACAATTGATCACATTTTCTCATCCTTGACACACTCTCTGCACTTAGATTCCAGCACTATATATTTCTTTTATATTCAACATTACTAGTTACTACTTCTCAGTCTCTCTTTCAATTTTTACACCTTTTAATTTTGATATAAATTTAAAGTTATTGAAAAGTTGCAAAAATGAGAATTCCCATATGTATGTTTCTTACCTGTTTACTTTTTGCCCCAGTTGCAGTCACTTGTTCTCATTCTCTTTCTACCCCTGAACCATTTGTAAGTTGTAGATATTATGTCTCTTTACCTCTAAAGATTTCTAACTGCATTTGTTAAACACTGATATTTTCTTACACAACAGCACAATAATCAAGATCAGAAAATTTTACATTGTTAAAATAACATTATCCTACTGAAAGCACAAAGTTTATCAAGTATCTCAAAACGGCTAAATTCCATCTTATGCCCCCAGTCCAGAATCCAGCCTATGATTCCACATTGCACTTATGTGCCATATCTGTTTATTTAAATCTGAAAATGACTGTCTTTTCTTACTTGACATTAACATTTTTAAAGAGTACAGAATAGTTATTTTGTAGACTGTCTCTTAATTTTGGTAATTCTGATTTTGTGTGTGTGTGATAGATAGACCCGGCTTACGCATTAGTATCAGATGTATCACAAAATTGATATAGACTTTTTAGTGGGTATCAGGAGGACTATGAGTTTGTTTTATACAAATATTGCTCATATTAACTTTAATTACTTTAAGGGGAGACTACTACTCTTCTCCACTGTAATGTTGCTATTTTTCATTTGCAATTAATCAGTAGTTTGGAGGAGTTTACATCGACTATATGTAGATAGTCAACTATCAATCAAACGTTTACTCACTAGTTTTAGCATCCATTTATAATTTCTTAATTCAGTGATTTGTTCTTTATCATTTGACATTCTACAGTAAGAAATTTTCCTACTTGCTTGCTAATTTATATTAGAATGGAATAATGGATTCTTATTGTATAATATGGGTTATACTGTAATATTATAATTATATATTTTGGATATTCAAATTTATACAGATTTGGGAATTAGGAACCCTTTCAATTTGACTTTTTATATATTACCTTAATTCTTTGCAAATATTCCTACTTTCTGGCAAATAGGCTAATTTTGTGTTTTCCTTGTCCAAGACCTGGAATCATCCTTCTTTAAGAAAGTCTAGCTCCTTTCAAATGAAAAATAATATTTAGTAACCAAGCTTCTGAGTGCTAAATGTGTTCATTGCTACCGGTATTTTATTGCTTCTAGGCAGAGTAAAAGTATAAATACACACAAGATATTAAGGTGTGTATATACACACACACACGCGTGCACACACACACACTACATTTATTTCTTTATTTGTATTTGTTTCTTTCTTTTACCTATATATAAAAAGCCATGAGTTAATACTGATGATTTTCTTTCAAAATCAACAACACAACATACTTTTTAGACATTCTTTTTTTCATATTTGTAATTTATTTCCCCAATAGGGAAAAATATGGCTCCATTATTCCCAAAATTTATATTCATTTGCTCAACTCTAGAATATAGACAGAATAGTTTCAAAATTGCCAACTCGTAACATCAGGGAAAGCAAACCTAGTAGCTAAAATTCAATATTTGCTTAAAGGTTTTTTTGGTAAATTTTAGATACAGTAAAATGCACCAATATAAAATTTTGAATTTCATGAGTTTGATAAATGTTTGTACAACTCTATCAAGATACAGATTTCCATCACTACAGAAATTCTCATGTGTCCCAAACACTCAATGTCTACTCATTCTGGGGTGACTATTTGTTTCAGAATGGTTTTGACTTTTCTAGATTTTTACATACATGGAATCATCAAGTGTATATTCTCATGTCCAACTTCCTTTCCTCAGCTTGTCTATGAGATTCAACCATATTGTTGTATATGTACGTAATGTATCCCTTTTGCTACTGAGCAATGTTTTAAAATATGATTATATTACAACCAAATGCATTTATTCATTTTTCTGTTGATGAATATTTCAGTTGTTTATAGTTTTTATCTCTGAGTACTTCTGTGTGTATTTTGTACAAGGCTTTTTGTGTTTTCATTTCTCTTGCATAAATACCTAGAATTAGAATTTCTGGGTAATGAGCAAGGTGTATGTTCAATTTTTTAAGGACTTCAAGCAGATTTTCAAAATTTTTGTGTGTATATATATACACATATATATATACACACACACACACATATATATATATATGTGTGTGTATATATATATATAATTCCCCCAGTAAATTATGAGAGTCCTTGGTGTTTCCCATTCTGGTAAACACTTGGGTTGCTAGTGTGTTTGTTTTTGTTTTTCTTTTTTTTTAATACAGCTCAACCATTATAGTGGGTGTGTCATAATATTTTTTCTGGTTTTAATTTAAATTTTCCTGATGACTAATGATGTTAAGCATGTTTTAATAAGTTTATTTACTTTTATTTTTATTTCCTTGTGAAGTGTCAAGTATTTGTTTTATATTGAATTATTTGTGTCAGTTATTGAGTTGTAGAATTATTTATGTATTCTGATACAAATTCTTTGTTAGATAAATATTTGCTACATTTTCTCCCAGATTATGATTACTTTTCCCTTTTAATTTATTTCATTTTAGATTCAGGGGCGCATGTACTTGTTTGTAACATGAGAATTACATGCGCATTGGTGGCGATTTGGTTTCTAGTGTACCCATCACCCAGTCCTATTCATGTTGTTGCAAAGGACATGATTTTATTCTTTTTATGGTTGCATAGTATTCCATGGTGTTTTTTTGTGTGTGTGTGTGTGTGTGTGTGTGTATCACATTTTCTTTATTTAATCATGCATTGATGGACATTTAGGTTGGTTCTAGGACTTTGCTATTGTAAATAACACTGTAATAAACATAAGAGTGCAGATATCATTTTAATAGGATCATTTCTTTTCCTTTTGGTAGATACCTGGCAGTGGGATTGCAGGGTGGGATGGTAGTTCTATTTTTAGTTCTTTGAGAAAGCTCCATATTGTTTCCCATAGATGTTGAATTAATTTACTTTCCAATTAGCAGTGTATGAGCATTCCTTTTTCCCTGTATCTATATCAACTTTTTTTTTTTTTTTTTTTTACTTTTTAAATAAAAGCCATTCTGCTGGTGAAATGTGATATCTCAGTGTGGTTTTAATTAGGCTTTCTCTAGTAATTAGTGATGTTGAGAGTTTTTTCATGCTTGTTGGTTGCTTGTATCTCTTCTTTTGAGAAATACCTGTTTATGTCCTTTCTGCAGTTTTTAATATTTTTCTTGTTTTTGGAGTTCCTTACAGATTCTGGATATTAATCCTTTGCCAGGGGCATAATTTGCAAATGTTTTCTCCCTTTCTGTAGGCTGTCTGTTTATTCTGTTGATTATGTCTTTTGTTTGCAGAAGCATTTTAGTTAAATTAACTTCTGACTGTGTATTTTTGTTTTTATTCCACTTGTTTGTGAAGTCTTCGTCATAAATTGTTTGAATATGCCGATGTCCAGAGGAGTTTTCCCTAGGTTCTCCTCTTGTAATTTTATAGTTTCTAGTCTTACATTTGGATATTTAATCCATCAGTTAGTTTTTGTTTACGGTGAGAGATAGAGGCCCAGTTTCATTCTTCGGCATATGGCTAGCCAGTTTTCCTAGCACAATTTATTGAATAGAGTGTCCTTTCTCCATTGTTTACTTAAGTCAACTTTATTAAATATGAGTTGGTTATAAGTATGTAGTTTTATTTCTGGGTTCTCTGTCCTCCTCTATTGCTCTATGTGTCTATTTTTGTGTCAGTGTCATGCTGCTTTAGTTACTATAGCTTTGTACTGTAATGTGAAGAAAGGAAATGAAATATGATTCTTCCAGACTTGTTATCTTTGCTTAGTAGTGCTCTGGCTACTGGAGTTGCTTTTTTTTTTTTTTTTTTTTTTTTTGAGATGGAGTCTGGCTTTGTTGCCAAGGCTAGAGTGCAGTGGGCCACAATACTGGCTCACTGCAACCTCCGCCTCCCAGGTTCAAGCAATTCTCCTGCCTCGGCCTCCTGAGTAGCTGAGATAACAGGGGCCCACCACCACGCCTGGCTCATTTTTGTATTATTACTAGAGATAGGGCTTTACTATGTTGGCCAGGCTGGTCTCGAACTCTTGATCTCAGTTGATCTGTGCACCTCAGTCTCCCAAAGTGCTGGGCTTACAGGTTTGAGCCATTGAGCCTGGCTTGGTCTTTTTTTCTTTCCTAGCTTCTTCTTGTTGTTGTTGTTGTTGTTAATTTTATTTTGGTTGAACTTTAGGATTGATTTTATTAATTCTGTGAAAAATGACATTGGAAATGTGATAGTAATTGTTTAGTCAAATCTGTCGATTGCTTTGGGTAATAAGGTCATTTTAACAATATTCATTTTACCAATCCATGAGAATCGGATGTTTTTCCATTTGCTTTGTCTCTACGGCTTCATTTGGCAGTGTTTTGTAGTTGTTGTAGATATCTTTCACTTTCTTGGTTAAATGTATTCCTAGGTGTTTTATTTATTTATTTATTTTTGAGTGGCTGTTGTAAATGGGATTGGTTTCTGAATTTGGTTCTCAGCTTCAACGTTATTGATGTACAGAAATGTTACTGACTTTTGTATGTTGATTTGGTATCCTGAGACTTTACTGAAGTGGCTTATCAAGTCTAAGAGTATCTTAGAAGAGTCTTTAGGGATTTTTAAATATATGATCATGTCTTCAGTGAACAGAGTCAATTTAACCTCCTCTTTCCAATTAGGATGCATTTTTATTCCCTCCCTTGTCTGATTAGGACTTCCAGGACTATGCTGAATAGGAATCGTGAGAGTGTACATCCTTGTCTTATTCCAGTTCTTAGCGGAATGTTTTCAACTTTTCCCCGTTTGCTATGATGTTTCCTGTGGGCTTATCATATACGGTTCTTATTTTGTTGAGGTGTTTCTGTCTATGATTTAGTTCATTGGGGATTTTATCATGAATTGTTGAATTTTATCAAACGTTTTTCTGCATCTATTGAGATGATCACACGACTTTTGTTCTTGGTTCTGTTTATGTGATAGATAATGTTTATCGATTTGTATATGTTGACCATTCTTGCATCTCTGGAATAAAGCCCACTTGATTGTGATGAATTATCTGTTTGATGTGCTGTTGGATCAGTCCCCAGTATACTGTTGAGAGGTTTTGCATCTATATTCATCAGGGATATTGGCTTGTAGTTTTCGTTTATTGTGGTGTCCTTGTCTGATTTTGGTATCAGCATGATACTGGACTTGTAGAATTAGGGATAAATCCCATCTCAATTTTTTGGAATATTTTTAGTAATACTGGTACCAGTTCTTTGAACTAATAAAATTTGACTGTAAATCCATCTATCCGGGGCATTTTCTGCTGTTGAAATGTTTTTCTTACTAATTAAATTTCATTGCTCACTATTGATTTGTTCATGGTTGTGATTTCTTTTTGCTCCAGTCTTGGGGGTTTGTATGTTTCGAGGAATTTGTCCATTTCTTCTAGGTTTCCTGACTTGTTAGTGTAAAGGTGTTTATAGTAGTCTCTGATGATCTTTTGTATTTCTCTGTTATCAGTTGTAATGTCACCTTTATCGTCTCTGATTGTGTTTGTTTGAAACTTCTTTTTTTCTTAGTCTAGCTAGGGGTCTGTCAATTTTATTTACGCTTTTAAGGAACCAATTTTTTATTCATACTTTGTATGACTCTTTTCGTCTTAATTTAATTAAGTTCTGTTCTGGTCTTCGTTATTTATTTTCTTCTGCTAGCTTTGCGTCTGGTTTATTGTTTTCTTAGTTCCTTTAGGTGCAACTTTAGGTTTTCTGAACTTGAGAGTTTTCTATCTTTTTTTTGTCTTTTTTTTTTTTTTTTCCTTTTTGTGGAGAACGGGGTCTCGCTATATTACCCAGGCAGGTCTCGAACTCCTGGGCTCAAGCTATCCTCCCGCCTCTGCCTCCCTGAGAGCTGGGATTACAGGCGTGAGCCACCGCGCCCGGCCTCTATCTTTTTTATCTAGGGCATTTCATACCATGAACTTTCCTGTTCACACTGTTTTTGCTGTACCCAGAGGTTTTGGTCTCTATCTTCATTCATTTCAAATAACTTTTTAATTTTTGCTTGAATTTCATTGCTTACTCACAAGTTGTTCCAGAGCAAATTGTTTAGTTTCCATGCCCTTGTGTAGTTTTGAGTGTCCTCTTTGTATTGATTTCTAATTTTATTCCAGTGTGGCCTGAGAAAATACTTGATTTAATTTTGATTTTTTTTTTCTTTATTGAGACTTGCCTTATGGCGAAACATATGGTCAATTTTGGAGAATGTTCCTTGAGCAGATGAGAATGTATATTCTGTGGTTGTTGGGCACAATATTCTGTAAATGTCTATCAGTTACATTTGGTCTAGAGTACAGTTTAAATACAAAATTTCTCTATTGGTTTCCTGCCTTGATGATTGTATTGGTCTGTTTTCACACTGGTGATCAAGACCTACCGAAGACTGGATAATTTATTATGAAAGACAGGTTTAATGGACTCTCAGTTCCATGTGGCTGGGGAGGCCTCACAAACATGGCAGAAAGCATAGGAATTATGGGAGCTAAAATTTAAGATGAGATTTGGGTGGGGACACAGTCAAACCATAACAGTGATCTATGTAGTCATGCCAGTAGGGGTATTAAAGTCCCCCACTATCATTGTATTGCGATCTGTCTGTTTTCTTAGGTCTAGTAGTATTTGTTTCATGAATCTGAGTGTTCCAGTTGTGAGTGCATATATATTTAGGATAGTTAAAGCTTATGGAACCTTTTATCACTACGTAGTGCACTTCTTTGTCTTTTATCACACTTGTTTATTTAAAGTCTGTTTTTTCTGACATGAGAATCGCTACTCCTGCTCACTTTTGTTTTCCATTTGTGTGGTATATATTTTTCCACTCCTTTACTTTGAGTCTGAATGTGTGTTTACCCAGTAGGTAGGTCTCTTGTAGATAGCAGGTGGTTGGGTTTTGTTTTGTTTTTATTCAGTTTGTACTCTGGAACATTTAATTGGGTCATTTAGACCATTTACATTCAAGGTTAATATTAACATGTGAGGTTTTGTTCCTGACATAATCGTCTTACCAAGTAGTTTTTTTTTTTTTAATTTTCAATTATTTAGCTGCTTTATAGAATCTGTGAGCTTTGTACTTGTTTTGTCTTTTCTGATGGTTAAGTATTGTCCTTTCATTTCCATGTTTAGAAATCCACTGAGAATTTCTTGTAGGAGCAGTGTAGTGGGGAAATATTCTCCTAGTAATTGCTTGTCTTGGAAAGACCTTATTTTTCCTTTATTTATGAAGCTTAATTTGGTAGGTTACAAAATTCTTGTCTGGTACCTGTTTTCTTTAAGAAGGATAAAAATAGGCCCCCTCTTTGGGGTTGTACAGCTTCTGTTGAGAAGTCTATTGTTAATCTGATTGGTTCTCCGATTTGACGCTTTTCTCTAGTTGTCTTTAAGATTTCTTTCTAAAGGATTAACTTTGGCTAGTCTGAAGGCTATATGCCTTAGAGATGTTTGTCTTGTATGCTGTCTCACAGACGTTCTCTCCATTTCTTGTAACTACATGTCTACCTCTCTAGCAAGATTAGGAAAATTTTCTTGAATTGTTCTCTCAAATATGTTTTCCATGTTGCTTATTTCTTCTTCTTCTTCTTATGTCAGGACTTCCAATAATTCATAGATGTAGTTATAGTGACTTTACTTAATGCCTTGTTTCTCTAAAGCTTTGTTCATTTTAAAATTCTTCTTTTCTTATTTTTGGCTGATTGAGTTAGTTCAAAAGACCTGTCTTTAAGCTCTGAAACTCTTTCTTCTTGGTCTAGTCTAATGTTAAAGCCTTCAATTTCATTTTTAAATTCCTTAAGTAAATTTTTTTTTATTTCCAGATTTTGTTTGATTATTTGAAATTTATTTATTTATTTATTTATTTATTTGAGATGGAATCTTGCTCTGTCACCCAGGCTGGAGTGCTGTGGCATGATCTTGGCTCACTGCAACCTCTACCTCCAGGGTTCAAGCAATTCTTCTGCCTCAGTCTCCCGAGTAGCTGGGACTATAGGCGCTCACCACCACACCCGGCTAATTTTTTGTATTTTTAGTAGAGACGGGGTTTCACCGTGTTAGCCAGGATGGTCTCGATCTCCTGACCTCGTGATCCACCCGCCTCGGCCTCCCAAAGTGCTGGGATTACAGGCATGAGTCACCACGGCTGGCCAAAATTTATCTATTTTTCATTTCCTGAATTGCTTTAGTATTTTTCTTTGTTGTTAATTTTCAATCTTTTCTTGGCTCTTATTGAGTTTCCTTGCAATCAATACTTTGACTTCTTTAACTTTTATTTCTGAGTTTCCATTTTGGTAAGAGTCCACTGCTAGAAAGGTAGTGTGATCCTTTGCTGGTGCCACAACATTCAGATTTTTCATGGTACCGGATTTCTCACACTGATTTCTTCTCAGAGGCGGTCACTTTTACTTTTTGAAATTATTTTCATTTGAATATGATTTTGTTTTATTTTGCTATTTTTTTTTCCTTTCCCTTTTTCTCACCCTTTACAGGGAATGGGATTGTAGAATACGTTGGATAGTCTTTTTTGGCTTTGCTTCTATAGCTGTGTACACTTCTGTCAGCACATTTTATATTAAGGTGTGTGGTTTAACCTGCAAACCAGTAGGTGGTGCTGATGGGTTAGAGCCAGTTGCAGCAAAAGCAGATGGGTATGTATTTGATTTTTGTTTACTGTGAGGTACTCTCTCGTTTCAGGTGATGGTCTGGACAGTAGAGGGCCCTGTGTGCGGAGCTTCCTGTTCAGCTTGGGTGAGGGAAGCCAGCTTGTTAGAACTGGATGCCCTGGCTTGCCCATGAATAACTCAATGATGAGCACAGGCAAAAGTCCTGGTAGGGGTGGTTGGGGGGAGCTCCTGGTGAAATGTGAAATGCACTGTGGTCTCTGTTGTGGGGGTGGGGGGTCTACATCAGCTCCACGTCCTAGAAAGGCAAGAACGTGTTCGGTTTCCCTTTTCTATCCATGTCCTGGGACTCAGAACATTCGGTTCATATCTATGCTATACTCTCCAGACCACAATGTGATCCATGGAAAGTGCGTGTCTTGCAACACTCCAAGTGTGGTTTGTAAGGCAGAACATACTTTCTCAACCCAATACAGACAGCTTTATGTTTTGCCTTTTCTCTAAGATGGTAACAATGCTGCTCCATATGGGGGTGGGGGGGGGGGGGGTGAGCACTGCCTTTAGGTCCATGTTGGGGTGGCAGCTGCATTGGGGTCCTGTCACTGAAGCCAGCAAACCTTGTTTGGTAGGGAGAAGACAAGGCAGGGTGTCGTGGGTCACCTAGTCTGCCCACAGCTTCTCTACATCTCAGCTGTGGTATCTGTGCTGGAGGCACGTGATATTGCCCAGCCTCCCTCATCCCTCCCTGGTCCAGGAACTGCAGGGGCAGAAGCAGCAGGGAGAGTCCTGTGGTACATAGTCTGGCTGCTTCCCATACCATGGCTGCAGAATCTCAGAATCTATACCAGGAGCACTCGAAAGTGCCTGGCCTCCCTTCTTGGCAGGGTGGTGGCAGCTGGGACTGTGCTGCTCAGGGATCAAAGACCTACAGGATTACAAGTCGGCTTGGGTGGTGCCTCTGCATTCTCCAGGTGGTCCTCTGTGTCAATGTGGACGTCCCATGAATAGGAATGTAAAGGCCCATGGCAGAGGTGTGAATCCCTGGGCGTCTAACAATCACTCATCTTTTCTCTGCGTTAGAGAGCCTCCTCTGGCTCTGCACTGCTCCTGAGTCAGCTACTACTCAGCTTCCTGGCTTTGTTCTTCTCTGCTTTCTGTGGGTCCCGTCACTTCTCTTGTGAACCTCAGAATGATTTATTTAATGATCCACATGAAGAGTTAGTATTTACTTGATTTTATTTTCTCTGTGTGGGAGAGGTATGCACTAGCTACTTCTAGTCAGCCATCTTGAGCCAGAACCCCTATCCTTTTTTTTTTTTTTTGAGACTGTCTTGCTCTGTCGCTCAGGATGGAGTGCAGTGGTGCGATCTCGGTTCACTGCAACTTTCCTCTCCGGGGGTCAATCAATTATCCTGCTTCAGCCTCCGGGTATCTGGGACTACAGGCCACCGCCATCATGCCTGGCTAATTTTTGTATTTTTAGTAGAGATATGGTTTCGCCCTGTTGGCCAGGCTGGTCTCGAACTTCTGACCTCAGGTGATCCACCCACCTTCGCCTCCCAAAGTGCTGGGATTACAGGCGTAAACCACCGCTCCCAGTTCCTATCCTTTTTTATACTTTCCTCTGATTTACAGATTTTTAAAATTTTTGATACTTTCTTTTCCTTCTTTTAGAATTATTTCCTTTTCTGTCCTGCCAAAGATGTATTTGCTTACTCCTATGTCACAAAGATATTCTCCTATGATTTTATTGAGAGCATTACAATTTTATCTCAAAAGTTATGGACTATAATAATCCTCCAATGTGTAATTTATGTTTGCTGCGAGTTAATGAAGCAGCTAGGATGTCAGGTATACACCCTGCGGTGATACACCATTGTGTGTCAGGAAAAATTAGGACAGGGCACACACAAGAAGTTTAGGAGAAGTTTAATAGGCAGAAGAGAAGAGAAAGAGAAACAGCTCTCTTCATAGAGAAAGGGGTTTTCAAGCGGGAAGGACTCGCTGGCAGGAAAAGCGCCAGATTTTATAGTCCAGTTTGAAGAGGTGGTGTCTGATTTACATAGGGCTCACAGATTGGTTCACTCAGGTATGACATTTACATAATACCCAAGAAAGGTTGGTCGTCCCACCCTAATCTTACTATGCAAATAGACTTTCCAGTTGATCAGGGCCAACTTGTCTGCTCCTTACAGGACACCTAAGGCTAAGAAAGAGAAGGGAAGGTGGAGCCGCCATCTTGAACATGTCTAGTCCCTAGTTCCTGCTGGTATTCACCAGTGCAAGCTCCCTGCTTGCTTGTCTGTGTCTGCAGCTTGACTTTACAGGCTGTTCTTTGTTAGAAAATGATTTGGGGCTGCTTTTCATTAAAAAGAAAAGCCTGACGAGGACTCCCATACCCTTACTATCTGCCTAAGTGATTTCTTCTTAACTCCTGTATCCGTAAGAGTCAAGAAATTTTACCATCCTTCCTTCAAAATATTAAGTTAGTTTTATAGTTAGTATATAGTTAACTGTCTAAATATCATTTGTTTTAAAGATTTTATTTTCCCTGTTGAATTACAGTATCAGTATAGCTCCATTTCTGGACTCTGTGCTGTTGATCTGTTTGCCCTATTTATGTCAATACTTTATTGTCTTGATCACTATGGATCTGTATTAATATATTAATCCCTAAATTTAGGCAGGGTATATCCTCCAACTTGGACCTTTATTTTTTTTATTTATTTATTTGCAAAATTAGTTAGGCTACTGTAAATCCTTGCCACCCCCTTGATACTTTTAATTTAAATTTTAGAATTAGCTTGTCTGTTTTATAAAGCAATTACTTGGGATATTGATTGGGGATGTATTGTACCTTAGGTCAATTTTTGAAATAATCTACATTTTTAATCCTATTGAGTATTCTAATACATAAAAAAGTGTATATTCCCATTTCTTTGTTTTCTTTAATTTGTCTTAGCAACATTTTAGTGCAAAGATCTTGTATTTTTTGATAAATTTCTTTTTACATATGTTATTTGACATTATTAAAAGTAAAACTTTTAAAATTTCATCTCCCAATTGTTTTCTGCAATATATAGAAAGGCAAGACACTCTTGTATATTGATGTTGTACCAAGAAATCTTGCTACTTACTTATTAGCTACTTATTATATCAGTGCAAAAGTAATTGCAGGTTTTGTCATTTCTTTTACTTTTCACCAACCTCATAGTTGCTTTGGAAATTAGTAAGAATTTTCTACAAAGACAATCATGTCACTTACAAATAGACAGAATTGTTCTTTCTTTCTGATATTCATGCCTTATATTTAGTTAATTTTTATTGTCTTCTTTCACCACCTAGAACAACCTACAGTATAATTCACATGCATAATGTGTTACTAACCTTTAGGGGTAAAAGTTCAATATTTCATCATATAAATCATCTCAGTTGTATTTTTAGAGGCCTTTTTGTAGGTTGTAGGTTGAATAAAAGTTGCCCTTTTTTATTACCCATGTGGGTTGAATGCT
The DNA here is from genome assembly GCF_003255815.1 of Theropithecus gelada. Classification (NCBI taxonomy): domain Eukaryota; kingdom Metazoa; phylum Chordata; class Mammalia; order Primates; family Cercopithecidae; genus Theropithecus; species Theropithecus gelada. The sequence continues at coordinate 117,292,104 of NC_037673.1, forward strand.
TTTTTCTCAGACTATTGAAATAAACAAATGTTCTCCTCTATTTTGTTAATATGTTATTTATGATGGTTGCTTTTCAAATGTTAAGCCAACTTTTTATTACGGTGGTAACCCCAACTTAATAATATGTTGTCTTTCTATATGTGGTCGGATTCAATTTGTATTCAAGGTATTTTTCAATTTATATAACCTCTTAGAATGACTTTTTCAAATTTTGGTATTACAGTTATGAGTGCCTCATAAAATAAATTGTAAAGCCTTTCCTTGTCTTATATCTTTAAAAGTGTTTTTGTGAAGTTGGATGATTTATTCATTATGTATTTGATCGAATTCAACCGTGTAACCATTTGAGTTTTTGTAATAAGATTTTGAAAATTAACTCAATTTCTACAGCATTTAAGAGGAAATTAAAACTTTCTATGTCTTTTATCAATTTTGGCAACGTGTGTGTGTGTGTGTGTGTGTTTGTGTGTGTGTGTGTGTGTTTTTGAGACGGAGTCTTGCTCTGTGCCCCAGGCTGGAGTGCAGTGGGCAATCTTGGATCACTGCAAGCTCCGCCTCCCGACTTCACGCCATTCTCCTGCCTCAGCCTCCCCAGTAGCTGAGACGACAGGCTCCCGCCACCACGCCCATCTAATTTTTTGTATTTTTAGTAGAGACGGGGTTTCACCATGTTAGCCAGGATGGTCTGGATCTCCTGACCTCGTGATCCACCCATCTCAGCTTTCCAAAGTGCTGGGATTACAGGCGTGAGCCACCGCGCCCGGCCGGCAAGTTGTGTTTTTAAAGGATTTTCCATTTCATCTATGTTGTCAAGTTTATTGGCATAAAGTTGATTATAATAGTCTCTTAATTTTTTAAGTTCAAATGACCTATAAAATATTCCTATTCTATTTCTAATATTAATAATTTGTGTTTTCTCTTTTTCTTGATCACTTTTACTAAAGTCACTTTAATTTTACTAATCTTGTTTATCTCATTCTGCTAAAAGAGTACCATGTAATTTCACATGATATTTTAATGTAGTACATTAAATAACTGAAGCAATACATTTAAAAGATCAACTGATGTAATTACTGTACAAATGTATGAAAGGTTAAATCACAGATTTCTTATGTGTCTTGCAAATAAACATGTTAATTCTAATAATGTACATAGTTCTGGAAATTTGCAAAGTAATGAATAATCATTGACCCATTCATAGAATTTATCAGCTTAAACAGATACCTTGCTTAAAGTGTTAATATTTATTGATAATTAATATGGCAATATATTTCTATATTTTAATGTAGCAACAAAAATTTAAGTTTATATTTTCATATAGATGTATTTCTGCCTAAAGTATAATTTATTATTTTTGTTCTGTTACCCAGACTGGAATGCAGTGATGCAATCTGGGCTCACTGCAACCTCTGCCCCCAGGCTCAAATGGCCCTCCCACCTCATCTTCTCAAATAGCTAGGACCACAGGCACACACCACCATGCCCGGCTATTTTTTGTTTTTGTTTTTTTTGTATTTTTAGTAGAGATAGGGTCTCATCATGTTGCCCAGGCTGGTCTCAAATTCCTGAGCTCAAACAATCTGCGTGCTTTGGCCTCTCAACATGCTTGGAATACAGATGTGAGCCACAGTGCCTGGCCCATAAATTGTTTCTTAAACTCACATATAGTGTTTGTAGTCATTGATAAACCAATTATTCTTTCCTACTAAGGATTTTTATTCATAATATCTCCCTTTTACCTTAGTAAAAAGGTAAATCCCATTTATAGCTCAGACTATATTAAGCTATTTTTATAATTAATACTTATTAAAATCAAGTTATTTTAAAATGTCATTTTCCAACTTCTTGTATTAATATTGAAATTTTGACTGTTATTTTATGTGGAACAGCTAATGCAAAAAGAAATTTTATGAAAATACAAACAAACTATCATCCATAATTTCAGACATATGGTAAAAGCACATTTTGCGCAATGTTTCTTCAAGACAAATTGCTGATACACTTAAAACTACATATCTGAAAATTACTTTCAGAGACTGCATAGGATAAATGCCTACAATATTAATGATTAATTGCATAGATGTATATGTACTGTTCAATTTAATTATAAACTAAGAAAGAAATGAGAATGAGGAGGTTATAAGTCCAAAACAAGAAAGCTCTATGGGCTTGATGCCATTACTCTAGAAAATAAATCCTGCCATACAGCACACAGAATGAACACAAGTTGGAAAATGTTTCTTGTGGAAGAAAAACTCATTAAAGTAGGTTTGGATTACTTCAACAGAAGGTCCATGGAAGTGTTAACTGCCATGATCGTGAAGAATATTTCCCTGTTTCTTATTCCATTATGTGTACATCAAATTCTATGACTTTCATTTATGGTCAATAACCAATTTCTTCTTAGAACACTGAAAGGTTACAACCTAGTTTGCTCAGAGTAATGAAGATTTACTGGAATGTGAGTCATCCTTATTTAAATTAGCCTATTGAGTCATCAATTTTCAGGGTCCCATATGTGCATTTTGTATTTATCACTGTCCTTTGACTAATGGGTTCATATCATAGTTTAAGCCAAATGTCAATATTAGTTTATAAGCTCCAGTTACTTCCACTGAATGTGCTCTTCATAAGAACCAGTATTACGGTTTTGTTTGTAGTAACTGAAGGAGAGATTCATCATAGAGATATATGAGAAGAAATGAACAATTGTGCACTCAGTTGATTTTCAAGATTAGCAACAAATTTTTGAAATTAATTTTAAAGTTTCTTTCACATTTTTGAAAAATAAATGTTATATAAAATATTTAATAAAGCATATAGAAATAATAATCCTTACCATTGTCTTAATCACTGACAGTTTAGCATTCTAGTCATTTACTGTGTCAGTTCATAAACATCTAATGTATAAATTTCACCAAATATGTGTACCCTAATATTCCTTTAAATAACTTTTTACCTTAGTGCGCACAAAGTTATTGTTTCAGAAAATACTATATGTATCACCACACTTTCTTTGGAATTTAAATCTTTTCTACCCATGTGTTTACCTGTGACTAAATTGTGACTTGGGCATTCAAGGTTTTCAATTTCTGGAATTTTCAAAGTTTTATCACCTGGGTAGTTACTGCAGTTATTCCTTACAAAGGTTGTTCTTTTAGTTCAGAAGTTTACCCTCAAAATCTACGTAATTATTATCAAAGAAAGCTGACTTTTTCTTTTCTAAGTGCTACTATTATTATTGTTATTATTATTATGTTTAACACTGGCAATTAATACCCAGGCTTACCTGTGTAAAATTTTCTTCCTTGGTGAGTATTTGAAATGTTCTATTTTTCCATAGCCGTGTTTTCCATAGCTGTTTAAGCTCAATACTTTCATACCTGTAATTTGATAGAAATTATTGAGTTCCTTTTCAGTGTAAGGCATTGCACTTGGCATAAGATAATGTAGGTAAAAAGGACATATATGTTCTCCATCCTTGTGGAACTATAGTAAAAATGCTAAGGAGTTCATTATACACCTAATTCGTTACATTGGTGAAAAGTGCTATGAAATGCAAGTACAATATTCTATGAATGCAAAATAAGGTTCACCACCTAAGCATAACTAATTCATGACTACCACAATATTGTCAGTATACCAGCATTAATAAAAAACCATATGATTAGAGATATTGACTTGTCATTTTATGTTAAATATGGCACATGCATAATATAGATTATTTCAAAATTTAGCAAATAAGCCTTAGATGTATCCCAGTAGTTGTCTCTGTGGTAATCATTGGAGATCAAAAGAAAATGAGGCTGAATATGGTCACTCATGCCTGTAATTTCAGCAATTTGGAGGCCAAAGCAGGAGGACTGCTTGAGACCAGGAGTTTGGGACCAGCCTGTGCAACATAGAGACACCCTGTCTCCACAAAAATAAAAATAAAATTAGCCAGTCTTGGTAGTATGTGCCTGTAGTTCCGGCTACTTGGGAGGCTGAGGCGGATGGATTGCCTGAGCCCAAGAGTTTAGGGTTACAATGAATTATGACCATGCCACTGAACTCCCGCCTGGGTGATAGAGCAAAAACCACTGTGTCCAAAAAAAAAAAAAAAAAAAAAAAAGGTACTGTGCCTGCTTTTTAGAATCTCATTTAAAGACAAGTTACACATATATACTATTTACACCAACACAATGTGGTAAGACCTTGTATAGAATAATGTATGCTATGGATGAAATTGTGTTTCCTCAAAATTCATATGTTGAAATGAAACCCAATGTAATGCTACTTGGAGATGCAAACTTTGAGAGGTAATCAGAATTAGCTGAGGTTGTGAGGATGGCACCCTTGAGACAGGATTAGTGCCTTTATAAGAAGAGACACCAGAGAGCTTCCTCTTACTCTCTGCCATGTGAGGACATAGCAAGAAGGCAGTTGTCTGCAAGCCAGGAAGAAAGTCCTTACCAGAACCTAATCATGCTGGCATGCCAATTTAAAACTACCAGCCCCCAGAACTGTAAAAAATAAATTTTTATTGTTAAAGCCACCCAATCTATGGCATTTTGTTATAGCCACCCAAGCTGACTAATAGGATGTAGAAACTATATTAGTAGCACAGAGGGAAGAATAATTGATGCTACTTAGAGCAATTAAAGAAGACTCCAAAAAGGAAGATATATTAAAGCTCACCCTTGAAGGATGAATGTAATTTTACTACTAGAGAAGAAGATGAAAGGGCATTGTAAGTAGGAAAAGCAAGATCAAAGACAGAAAAATAAGTGATTCAAAGATGAATCCCAGAGTTTTACCTCATTAAATGAGGTTACTAGTAATGCCACCAACTGAAATAGAAAATAGAAAACATAAAAAGGTAGATTTTACTAAGTTATAACGTGATACTAAATTTGACCAAGACGATTAATTTAGCTTTAAACAATTGCTGAATGTAAGTGTAGAAATAATAAGAGAAAAAATGAGAAAATTTGCTTTCAACATTTCATATATCTGTAGTGGATATTATGTTTTCCTCTCAGATCTCCTCTTCAGGGCCAATGTATCTATCTGCTAACAGCTGACAAAATAACACAGAGCTAAAGGATTTTCCTTCATCAAAAAGCTGCACTGTTTAAAATTATATTCCTTCTTGTGGTAAGGTGAGAAGATGAAGGAGGATGCCTGTGGACAACCGGGTGATACAGAGCTTGAAGATCTGGTATCTGGGTGATATACAACTGGCTGATGCAGGGCTTGAAGATCTAGCATCACTATCTTATTTTGGGACAACTCTAAAGGGTACCCCAAGTTCCAGAACTTTCTGTAAGTTGGCTGATTATTCAGCTGCAACTGCACTGTGGATCAGCTTCTTCTACTGCCAAATTCTGCCTTTCTCACATTCTTACAGGCAAAATTAGAAACACTGTTCAATTAACCTTCTCATTTCAAATCGCCATTTCCAGGGAACCCAGCCTAAGATGGTACCAGCATGAATTTCAAAACATCCATATGGTCACCTGTTAGGCTGGCTAAGGAGGAAAACTGTTAATGTATGCAGAAGTTGCTGCAGAATCTGACCAATATGTGTCAATGTTCCATCATTAGATGAGCCTGTGGGCATTAGATTGCTGCTGAGAATCCTGAATCATAGGGAACAGAACAGAACAGGAAGTTAGGGAAGTCAGAGTTTATCAAAACGTGAGTATCGTCCTAGGAAACAAAATGTAATGCATCTACCCTGTGAGATCATACTACTTTTCTTCTAGGATAGTTTTTGGAACATGAAAAATTGCTGACCCCAAATAAATTAAGTAGAAATGCTAGAGTTGCCAGGCACATGGTGAGGAAAAAAAAGTATCAGATAAGTGGGCATGCTAAATTGAATATACAATGTAAGTCTAGATAAACTGCTGACAGTGTTGCATAGAAGTCCTAGAGGACACAAGAGATGCTGTTATAGAACTGAATGGTAATTATTAGAATAATTGGAACTCAAAATAATAAAGACAAGATGGTGGTGCTTAGCCATCAGAAGCAAGGTAAGTACAATGACTGGCAACATCTGAGCGGCAGACAGAGAAGTCTTTACTCACTTCTCTGTATGAAGACAGTTAACAGATTATGTCAGTCCTTGAGGAAAAATTAACAGGCAATCAACTCGGGTTTTATTTAATTTATAAAATCAAAGCAAATCAAAGACGGATGATCAGGAAACTTAGGAAAGCTGTCCACTGAAAAATCAGTTCTTTTCCCAAGTTCAGATCAGTCCATTGCTCAGACCATAACCTCATTGAGTAAAACAGAGGGTAGGCCTATGATAAAGGGTAGTTTTCCACTATGACAAATACCCTGTAGTAATTCTCCATACTTCACCAGAATGACCCACAAATGTTCATTATGGTAACCTGAGCATTGAGAAAGGAAAATATCTAGTCTTTCAACGATCGATATAAACATGGATGTAGTAAGGAGAAAAATAAAACACAATAAAAAGGAACCAGATAGAACCTCTAGGACCCTCTAGAAAATACATTTTATGTGTTTCTAAACTTTCTGCAGATTAAACATCCCAAAAGAATGATCAGGGCACTTAAAAAATACAGTGATACAAATTATCCATACAGAAGCACTAATAGAAAAAAATATTGAAAATAATTAGATATATGTTTATATTAACATTAAATATGTTCATTAAACTCTAAGGTAATCCTAAGAAGTTGAATAAGAGTGCCATTGAACTTCCAGAAAGGTGGTGACAAAAAATTGAAGGAAAAATGGGCTAACATTTTCTAAATTTGTTCACATGTTCTAGAAAGTTCAACAAATTCCAATCAGGGAAACAAACAAAAGAAGCTGAGGCATGCAATTCAAATCTCATAAAATGATTGTTAAAGAGAAAACATTGAGAGCAATAAGAGAAAAAAGAGGGATTAAATACAAGGGAATAAACACTGACTTTTCATCCAAACAATACAAACCAGAATACACTGGAACAACATCTTTAAATTCCTAGAAAAAAGCCTACCAACCTAGAATTCTGCTTTCAGAAAAAAGGATTATTCAGAAATGAGGTAAAACAAATACATTTTTGGAAAAAGAAAAGCTGGGAGAATTTCTCATCAGAAGATTAGCACTTTAAAAAAGTTTAAGGAAAGTTTCTTCTGGCTAAAGAAACATTCATCAACAATTGTAGTAAGGAATGAGGTGTTAATAGTAGCTATGTGAATTTTTTAAAATTCTTTCATTTTTCAATTTATTTAAAATATATTTTCCTATTTAAATAAAAAATTATGTATCTGTTAGGTTTATGACATAAGTAGATGTAGCTCTCGTATCAATAATGGTAAAAAGAAGAGAAAGGTGAAATAGAAGTATATGATTATACATTTCTAACATTTATCTGAAGTGGAATAACATTACTTGTAGATAGAGTACGATAAGTTAAGATGTACATTGCAAACTTTGGAGCTCCTACTATATAAAATTTAAGAGTTATAGCTAGTAAGGACATAATAGAGAAATATGAATAATTAAAATATTTAAATAGTCAAAAAGAATGCAGAGTAAATGAACAAAAAAATGTATGAGACAAACTGAAAATCAATAGCCAGATATACCTCCAAACAACCATATAAATAGATTAATTACAAATAATCGAAACTTTCCAAATAGATCCAGAGACTATTACACTTAATTAAAAGGCTAAATACAATTGTGTGTCATCCAGAAGAAGTACATTTTATTTCATTATGATTATTATTATGATTATTATTTTAAGAGATAGGTTCTCAGTTGTTCAGGCTGCCGTGCAATGGGGTGATCATTGCTCACTGTACCCCAAAATTGTGACTCAAGCAATCCTCCTGCCTCACCTTCCTGAGTAGCTAGGACTAGGAGAGTCCCATCATGCCTGGCTAATTTTTTATCTAATTTTTTATTTAGCAGGACTTTTTTTTTTTCACTACAACTATGTAGTCAATACTAATGTAATATTAATTGGGAATAAAGGCCTGCTTTCAGAATTGAAATTGCTACCAGATTTAATAAAAAAAAAAATGATGTGTACACTATTGAAGTCTGTGTAACCACTAGGAAGTCATTTTCAAAATATGCCTCCCTTCAATGTGAAATCAGGTGTATGGTAGGTCAAACACATCACTGTAGTCATTACTGCTTACTATTACATTGTAGTCAATGATAATGTAAAATTAGTTGGGAATATACATCATTATATTGATGATGTAGTCAATACTAATTCCTATGGAATACAATGGGAAATTAGTTGTAGGATAATCATTTCAAATTGTTGTAGGATATTTCATCCTACAACTAATTTCTCATTTCCTATCTTGAGAAGAATAAAACTGTTTCTAATGCTGATGTTTCATATTCCTGGTTATTTTATGTAAGGAGTTCCAAGTAGTCAAAATATTTTATTCTATTTTTAGCACAAATAACCTGGTACATTATTATCCCAGAAAAATGTAGCCTGTTATCACATAAACTCACTCTTCTTTCACTATGTTTAAACTACTTACTGTACTTTCATACTTCCCATTAAAGAATGAGCTTGTATGCATATATCCCCTTGATTATATGATTTTTTAAATCGATATTTCATTTGGTGAATTTTCTAGCATTATATTTCCAAGTGTTTAGTTTTTGTTATGACCTATTTATTGGTTTTATTGATAGAAGAATTTTCTGCCATTTCTAAATAGCATTTGAAAAAAATTTTCTCCAAATTATGCCTCAGGGATTGTGTGATAAATGGGTTCTTATAAGACCTTCAACTAAGTGGAAATTACAAAAAAAATACTTGGAAAATGTTTTCTGGATGTAAGAGGGGAGGCTTTTCTGTGTTCAAATGTAGTTACTTTGAAAAAAAATCTCAATATCTTCAAAAGCATTAAAATCATAGAGGATATCTTAACTGAAAAAATTATATGAGAAATTTATAACAAAAAATCTGCATATCTCAAACTTTTGAGAAATTACCCTTTGAAAAATTGATGGGTTGAAAAAGAAATTATAAAAGTAATTTAAATGTATTTTGAACTGAAAGGAAAGGAAAACATTACACATTGAACTTTGTTGGATGTACTGAAAATAGTACTTAAGAGGAAATTTTTAGCATCAAATACTTATATTAAAAAAGAATAATTGTTTCAAGTCAAAGATCTATGCATAGACCCAAAGAAACTAGAAAAAGAAGAAACAAATCCCAAAAGAGCAAAAGGAAAGAAACAATAATGATGAGGCTAAAGATAAATAAATTAGAAAATGGACAAATAATATAAAAGGTAGATCAAACCAAAAGTTAGTTCTTTGAAAATATTAAAATTCATTGTTAAATCCCCTGCTAGATTGATGAGAGAGACAGAAAGAGAAAGAGAGAGGGAGAGAGAGAGAGAGAAAAAAAACACACACACACACACAATTTGACAGTGATAGAATGAAAAGTCCTGCAGTTAAAGTATAGTAAAAGAGTAATTTAAATTAAGATTTAAAGAAAATACATTAAAGAATCTTTGTTACTTTGGGGCAGACAGAGATTAGTGAAACAGGGTACAAAACTCGCTAAATATAAAAGCAAAAATTCAATTAAAATTTTATCAAAAGTATACATTTCTGTTCTTTAAAACATACAGGGAAATGAAAAGGCAAACTACAAAATGTTAGATATTCTATATATAGATAGAAGGCAAATTGTATATGATATGTTGATTATTTTGATATGTATATTTGAGAGTGAGGATATTTGATGGATAGAGAGAAACCAAGGAAAATTCCCATTGTATGACTTAAGAACTATATATATACACACACATATACATATATAAATATAAAAACCCTTTTGTTTTTATATATATAAAACCGTTGTATATAAATTTAAAACCCTTTTGTTTTATATATATATATATATTTAGGATATGTAAAGGGCAAAAATGTTACTAAACATTATGTTTAACATAACATAACATAAATGTTATATTACTAAAATTCACAACATAAGACATCTTTTCTACTAAGCAGAGATAAAGATGCTTAACACCATTAGTCATCAGTGAAATGCAAATTAAAATTTCCAATGAGATATCACTACATATTCATGAGAATGGTAACAATTAAAAAGACTGAAAATAGCAAGTATTGGTGAGGATGTGGAAAAAGAACTTCATACCTTGCTAGTAAGAGTGTTTAACAGTATAACCACGGAAAAGTGTTTGTCAGCATGTATTCCAGCAATTTTGCTATTAGTTATCTACCTTAGAGAAATGAAAACATGTCTTCAAAAAGATTTGCATGCAAATGTTAATAGCATCTTTATTCATAATAGCCTTAAACTGTAAACAAAAGAAGGATCCTTAATAGATGAATGGATAAACAAGCTGTGGTATATGCAAATAATAGTATACTACTCAGCGATAAAATGAAACAAACTATTTATATATAAAACATTGATGAATTTCACATTATGCTGAGCTACCTAAGACATTAAAGAGCATACACAATATTAATTCATGTAGAAATAATTCCAGAACAGGTAAAACTAATCTATAGTAGTAGAGAGCGTATCAGTTGTTTTCTGGGCCAGAGGCAAGCAAGTGTAAAATGCAAATGACAAAAGAAACAATTTGGGGGCTGATAGAAATATTTCATTGCTTGATTAGTGTGAGGGGGTATACAAACTCATCAACTGTAAACTTAGAATAGGTGGTTTTTCATGCATGTAACTCATACTTCGGTGATGTTAACTTTTTAAGTAGAAAAACAAATGGACCAAACACGATCGAGGTGGGACAAGAATTGAGGCAGGGAGGTTAGGTAAGGTACTGTGAATCATGCGAGTAGGTAATGATGGTTATAATAGAGGAAATGCAGGACAAGAAGACATTTGTAGGATCTGTCTAGGAAGCAAATTGCATATGATATGTTGATGATTTAGATATGCGTATTTGAGGGTGAGAATGATATACGCACTGATAGGCATGAGTGGGGCAGGAGAGGGCTCCCCGCCACCGCCCACTAGGAATGTCAGGTGATAGACCAGCAATTATTGCATTGTCTCTCTAAAAAGATAATTCAGCAGCCAGGGAGTGACAATCTCCTGATGGAACCTACTGTTATTTAAAATATTAATTGAATGCCGGCCCCAGGGAGAAGCAACTTCCTGGACATGGGTGTTAAGAGACAAAAATGGCGACGTATGATCTCCAGCTACAGGCCACCAGAAAAGGGAAGCCTCAGATGGGCATGTGTATTACTCCCTGAACACACTGCGGATGCTGAACTCCAAAGGGCAAAGAAAGCACTGTGCATGTGGGAAGCCGACCCTAAGGGAAGAATCATGGGAAAGCGGAGAGCTTACAAACTCCAACGATCAAGGTTTAAATTCCTTTTTTTTGTGTGTGTGTGTGTCTCTGTCTTTGACCTTCAGGCTCCCACTTGGGTCTCTTACAAGTGAATTTTCCTTTCTTTCCTATTCTAAAGCCTTTTAAAATAAACTTCCACTCCTGCTCTGAAACTTGCCTTGATCTCTTTCTGCTTTATGCCCCTCAGTCAAATTCTTTCATCTGAGGAGGCAAGAATTGAAGTTGCTATGGACCCATAGGGATATACCACTGGCAGCTCCCGGTAACTCGAATCTCTGCCACCAATAACAAGAATATTTGATGGATAGAGAGAACTCGAGGAAAATTCCCAGTGTATGGTTTAAGAAACCAGATAAGCTGGGTGCAGTGGCTCATGCCTGCAATCCCAGCATTTTGGGAAGCTGAGCTGGGTAGATTGCTCGAGCCCAGGAATTTGAGACCAGCCTTGACAACATGGCAAAAACCCATCTTTACAAAAAATACAAAAATTAGTTGGATGTGGTGGCATGTGCCTGTGGTCCTAGCATTCAGGAGGCTGAGGTAGGAGGATCGCTTGAGCCGAGGAGGTCGAGGCTGTTGTGAGCTGAGATTGTACCACTGCACTCCAGCCTTTATCCTGGGAAACAGAGTGAGACCCTGTCTGAAAAAAGAGAAAGAAACCAGATGGAGTTGTTTATTTAAAAATAGTAATAATAAAAACTGTAATTAGTCTGAGACAGAAGCTGGTTTGGTGGGTTGGGTCCTGTGGAGAATCAAGAGTTCTGTTTTGGTTGTGTTAATTTTAAAATGATTATTGAACATTTAATAAATCAAATATCAAGTGTATTGGATATAAGTCTGAAGTGTTAGGGCAAGTTTGAACCTTAAATTATAGATGTGGAAGCCATAGCAAACAGGTTATATTTAAAGCCATAGGCTCACAAAATATTGCTAAGAGGGAAAGCATGTTTAAGGAAGATAATGGAACCAAGGACATTTTGTGGCTCAGAAGGAAAAAGGAACCCACAAAGGGCGACTGAGATAAAGCAGCTACAAGGTAGGCACTCAACCAGAAGCTTGTGGGGTTCTAGACACCAAGAAATGGGAGGGTTTTAGGAAGGGACGTGATCACCTATACGTAAAGGAATTGAAATGTCAAAATAAGATGAGGAAAGAGTAGTGAGCACTGAGCAAACTTTTTGTTACCATGACAAGATTTTTCTCTGCTGGAAAGATAACGACAACCTGGTTATAGTGGATTTAGAAGATCATATGAGGTGACTCTAAGTTTGTCAAGATGGTTTACAATGAATTGAGAAGAAAGAAATGGGGCAGCAGTAGAAAGATGAGGTGGAGTTCAAAAGATGTGGAGGTTTTGTTTCAAGGGGAAAAAAATAATGCTTGTTTTTCAGCTGGTGTAATATTTTATAAATAATTGAGAAATTGTTGATGCGAGAAAGAGGTGTGTCTGAGGAAAGTCTCTGAGAAGGAGATAAGACAAAATCAAACCCCAAGTGGAGGACTTGGCATTTAATACCAAATTTCATTTTTGGGAAATACAGCATCTTATTAAGATAATGTATTATTATTGTCTATACTTAAATACTCAATTTAGAACTAAACCTTTCTGTAAAAAATAATCAAGATAAGATTTGGTTACAGTTATTATAATGCTTACCATTCTCTAATTCCTCTTTTTGGTTTAGCACATGTGCTTTTGCCAGTCATGCTTACCCTTCAGGATTAGCCTTGCCTTCATTAGAAAACCACTTCAAAATTAAAATAAAAAGAATGCAATTCTAAAGGTGTTACTGACTGAAGTTATTTTTATTGAAGAGAGAAAACATAGACAATTTTATCCTGATGGAAAGAATAGTTTCAGCCTAGCTACTAATGAGACTGTGAAACCAAAAGACACCACCTGAGAATTTGGTAGCAGCATCTTCTGTTCTAAATAACACAGTCCTTGAAAAATATACGGCTACAGAAACAGCCACTCCTAGTCCTTTGATCTGCAGAGCATAGGGCCCTATTAGATGTTGTAAAACTGCACACACAGTTACTAATGAAAAGTTGAATTTGTATAGTCAGTTCTTTAGGAGCCACTAACAACTATTCAGAGCTAATGACACTTTTCATATACTTTGGTAAGGAGGGGGGTCAGTAAATGTTTAAGGGTCATAGTATGAAGTGAGGAAAACCAGCTTAGATGTTGAAATCTTATGAAACAAAGATGTTTAACATTTGAGAAGAAACCTCAAGACTGTGAAAGCCTGAGGTCAGGTTGTAGGAAAAAGTCAAAGAGGAAATTATTTTTTTAAACGCTGGCATTTAAGATTTTAATGTTTTCATTGGCATGCCTTCCAAATATGTGAGAGGGCCTTCCACTCTCCCTGGAAGATTTGGGAAGCCTGGGGCTTTTCCTTGCTCCTTTTCCCTCCTCCTCTATACACAGATAATGATAAACACATTAATATTAGTTAGACTTCTTTAGCTGCAAGTAACTGAATACACCAAATGTGGTTTAAACAATGAGAAATATAAGCTGCAAGTAACTGAAGACACCAAAAGTGGTTAAACAAGTCCAGAGCTGGGATGCAAAGGGCCTGTGTCGGTCTCTCTGGTAGTCTCTTGACCAAAAAAGGGGAAACTGCTGGCATTGTGCTTCACCTGGTAGTGACCCAAACCAGGAACCAAGAGGTCCCTACCTTAGCTCTCCCTTTCTTAATTATGAGGAGAAAGCAATCCCTGAAGCCTCTGATTTGACTTTTCTCTTTCTCTTGTTTTTCTGTCACATGACCATGTCTAACAAATCATTGATAAGAGAAATAGAATGATTATGATTGGCACAGACTAATGAACATTTGCCCCTTGGGGAGAGGGAAGCCCCATAAAGATACATGAATGACTAGTTACTACATAAAGCCAGGGTTCTGTCAGCAAGGTAGAAGGGATAACTCGTGACTATTCAGAAGATAGGGCAATGCATGAAACGTGATGAGCAGAGTAGCAGGTGCGCAGAAGCATTTCGTAAATATTACCTGCTATTGTTGCTTCATCAGAGCCACTCTGATGGGAGAAAAAACAAATGACAGCAGCATTACACTAACCTTACTCCAGACCGCATACTCTGCCCTACAACCACTCTGTTATTAAATAGTATACTTAACCCTTAATTGTAGTTTTAATTTCTTTCCTTTACTCTAAATCCTTTTCCTTTGTCATCCTATTTGTCTCACCCAAGCAGTAACCAATCAGTTATGTCTCCAGCCTTATCCTCTTTCAAAACAGTTGTACATTGTTGCCGGATTATCTTTCTTAAGACAAATCTGATCTTGTTGCTGTCTTCCTTCAGAGTCTCTAACAATGCCATATTTACAAAATAAACGGAAGACTCACACCTGGGATTTCTATTGTCTACAAAGAATCACTGAGTCATTTGCTCAGATCACCTCCAAGGGAACTGAGAAGGGCTGACTCCCCCCAGAAGTGGGAGAAGACAGCCTATTGGCAAACACAGGTGGGACTGCTGAAGTGATGCACTTTCCAAGTTATTCCTGCTGCCAAGCTGCTGGAAGTTTGGTTAGCAAACATATTCCAGCAGTTTATCTCAGCTGTGGAGAACTTCCTTGTTTAAGGCCATGCCCTTGCGGAGGGAGCCCATATTTAGTGACTGAGGGAGGTAGGAGTATAAAGGCCTGGCCACTTTAGCCCGTGCAGTAAGGCTCCACTTTCTATACAGGTGGCTGAGGTTTTGTCAAGCTTCTCTCTCAGTTTGACTTCTTTCTCTGCTCTCTCCTGTTTTCTGTTTCCTCTTTTCATCGGTTTTAATCCCTTATAAATATTTTGAGCCACCTGTCCCTCTACATCTGCTTCCAGAAATCTCAACCCGCAACAACTAGTAATTTCTACCAGAAATTCCTTTAACTCTAAACTCTTTCTGCCTTGATTATCATTATCTAAGCTGCTTTTCACTCTACCCAGAAAAAATTACAGTCCTCTGGGTTTGTCACCATAAATTTGCAGATAAAAATACGATTTTTAAAAAAATACTTACATGCTGCTGAGTACTATCTTTCTCTTTTGCTCTCTCACTCTCTAAGGTGTAAATTGAGTAAACAGTTTCTTAGAAGAAAAGTTGTCGGCCTAGGTTCTATAGTTATTAAACCATGAAACACAAACTCACATCCTTCTGAATCATTTAAAACTTTATAGCCTGTTCCCTTTATAATTTTGTTAAATTGCTTGAAACACCTGTTCTCCTTTTCGTTTAGAGACTCAATGGTACTCACCTGTCATTATCCACGGCCCTTCCATGGGCTGCCATCCTGTGTTGATCTTATAGCTACTATAGTACACTTCTCCATGTATCATGGTACTTTCATTCCTGCATTATCATCCTGTATGCTTATCTGGACTTACTAATGCCCTGGAATTGCCTAAAATTTAAGGCCTGTGTCTGATGCAGTTATACTTTACCTACTTTTAAAAGAGATATTGAGTGATTTGGTGCCAGTACATATTAAGTACTATAAAAATGCTCAGTGAATTAATAAAACTCTTTTTTCCCCCTAGTTTTACACTTACCATACCATCCCAAGGGACTCAGTAAATGAATAAAAGATAGTGACATTGCCAGAATGTGGGTAATGAACGTCTATGAGTCTAAAAGAATTTGATTTATTAAAGATTTTTTTTCAAACTCTGATATTTGGTTATATTTATGGCTGACTACACAGTGAAATATAGTACTGATGATTTGGGAAGAGCAGAGATATCTATCAAATAAAGAACTCTTCCTAGAAAGAACTACTTTCTGGTTGGAGAGTCACTTGTTCATTTGTTCATTTGGTTAAATCCATCATTCAGAGGCTGCGATATACAAGATCCCTTTAGATATTACTATTTTGGTTAGACAAGATAATCACATTCAAGGGGTGTGTGTGTGTGTGTAACAAGAATTATGACATGAGTATTAATATTTTTGTTCCCTTCCTAACCCCCAAGTACTATTTCCCATGATTTTCTTTGCCTAATAAGCAGACAAGGGATAAACAATGCTGATGAAAATCTTCCATGAGATAGGTGTGTGTGGGGAGGAAGAAGGGGCTATAAATATCTATGTGTTGATTTTTTGTGGATGTTACATATATTTCTCCATAAGATTCATATTTCTGGCTCATGAGGTAAGTTGATGATATAGTTCTTTGAGTTTAATAACCCATTTGCAGAGTGAAGAGTGTAGCAATTAGCAAACTTACTGGGGAGAACCAGTGAAATCAGGAAAAAAAATCAACCTACAAGGGCATCACTTTTTATTTCATGATATTGGTGTCACTGTGCAAGTTATTCTGAAAACATAAAGTGAGAGGAAAACATAAGGGCACAGTATTTAAAAATTATGATTGGATGGCATGATGACATATTGCATAATTAAAAGTGTATTAGGGTTTGGAGGGTATGAAGGAATGTGTATTAGTCAAAAGACCCTGGAGAGCACCTACTAGCAGAAATACCCATAGAATTCAACATGTGAAGGTGCTTATATTAAATTAGAATACATTGATAATAAAATGCTGAAACTTGTTTATATTCACTAACTTCTTTGCTATAGACTATAACACAATATTTGTGTTCTCCTAGGATTCATATGTTGAAATGAAATCTATAATCTAATGGTATTTGGAATAGGGTCTTAGGGAGGTGATTACATTATGAAGATAGAGCCTTCATGAATGGGATTAGGGCCTTACAAAAGAGGCTCCAAAGAGCTGCCCTTTACTTTCCACCAGCAAGAAATCACTGTCTATAAACTACGAAGCAGGCCTCCAGTAGACACTGAATTTGCCAGGGTCTTGAAATTAGACTTTCTAGCCTCTAGAACTAGGAAAAACAAATTTCTGTTGCTTATAAGACACCCAGTCTAGGGTACTTTGCTAGAGCAGTCTGAATGGACTAAGACACTTCTCTACCAGGGATCTACCAGGTCTCCATAATCCAGGACCTAAAGGGTTAATGCTTGGTCCAGCAGGGCTTCTTCAGGACCCTACAGCAGTGTCACCATTATTCTTTCTGATGGTGGGTGTCATGCTGAGCATTACCCCAATGTGCATGTATATTTAAAAATGTTAAGCAGCAAAAGTCTTGGAAATATTAAATTAAATATCAATATAATACAGCCATTTTGGTGTCTTTTCAGTATATTTTGAGTTCCTAAGGTAGAAATTGATAAATTCTTTAAATCTTGTTTGCCTACTGTCTTTTCTACCAGGCCTCATGTCTCTGAGGTCTAGAGCTAGCCTTATCGTCACAGTAGGTCATCCAATACATCTCGGTTGTCTTCTTCTGTTTTATTTTAGAAGCTTAACCTTAAATGACCTTAGTTCATCATCTTCTCTTATCTGGCAGAAGCACTTTCTGTCAAGAGGTTCTACTTTTCCTGAGGTGCTTAGTGACTCCTGACAATAATCATTTTTCTTCTGAATGGATAGAGATAAAGAAGAAGACAAACACCTGAAAAAGACTTCTTACTGATTTTAAACCTGGGAACAAATGATAGTTTGCAGCTTAACAATCAAAATCAGATTCTGCTTCTGCAAACAAATTTCTCCAATTTAATGGGCAGCTGACCCTGATGATTATAGTTATAGTATAGCATGGTTTATTTACTTAGGGTCTTGGAAAATTTATCAACTAATAACATTACGTTGTATAAAGAATTTGAGAGGCCTTATATTCTTTTGTAATGTGAGTGTTCACAACATAAATACCATTCTGTGGTCAATGAGTACTTATAAATAGATAAGTATTTAATGTTTGATAATTAGTTAAAAAAAGAAAACTATGACAAAATCCATTAATCCTAAGTGTACAGTGTTATTTAACTGTAGTATTGTCTAGATAACAAATGAAAATTATGCAAATAGGAGAAAATAAACTACTCTACAAAATAACTGCAATAGAAGATTATAATATTCCCCATAGAACAGTATTCCATTAAAAATCAGAAAATATACTTTTTATCAGTGGCTGCATCAGAGAAGCTGCCGTTAATCTACAACAGTGATGCCAACAAAAACTATACCCTCCAGTTAGGCAGTTAATTGATGTCATTAAATAAAGAGGGAATGCTTTCTAGCACTTTTATTTGATTCCTTATGGCTATGCAATTTGAATAAAACAATCTTTCTTATTTTCCATGTAAAAAATACACATACAATGTATATGCAATTTGAAATACAAATATGTATACTTTTCATTGAAATTATTTTCAATGAAAATAGCCCTCCCTTTGTCCAGTATAAAAGTTAACAAGTATGCCCTACAAATAAGAGTCACTAGGGGAATTTGATGTTTCGGCAAGTTAAATGTTATAAATAAAATTCATTTAATTTTAGGAAGCCTATAGAAGCCAGCACATAGTTTAATGTCAAAATATGGCTACTTTCCCTGCTGTGACAGCCTTTTCATTCTTCAAGACCCTTAAAGTGTATAAACCACCAAGTGCCTCTCTCTCCTTTCTGGTCTTTCTCCTTCTCTTTCTTTCCATCTTTCCTTCCATCCATCCTCCCTTCCAATTATCTCTCCTTCCTTCAAACTAATATCAGGCACCTACCATGAGTTCAGCAATGTATTTGTCCATCTTCATGCTGCAGTAAAGATATACCCAAGACTGGACAATTTATAAAAGAAACAGGTTTATTGGACTTACAGTTCCACATGGCTGGGGAGGTCTTACAATCATGGCAGAAGGCAAGGAGAAGCAAGTCACATCTTATGTGGATGGCAGCAGACAAAGAGAGAGCTTGTGCAGGGAAACTCCCATTTTTAAAATGATCAGATCTTGTGAGACCCATGCACTATCATAAGAACAGCATGGGAAAGACCTGCCCCCATGATTCAGTCATCTCCCACTAGGTCTCTCCCACAACATATGGGAATTATGGGAGCTACAAGATGAGATTTGGGTGGAGACACAGAGCCAAACCATATCATTTCACCCCTGGACACTCCCAAATCTCATGTCCTCACATTTCAAAACCAATCATGCCTTTCCAACAGCCCCTCAAAGTCTTAAATCATTTCAGCATTAACTCAGAAGTCCACAGTCCAAAGTCTTATCTGACTAAGGCAAGTCCCTTCCATCCATGAGCCTATAAAATCAAAAGCAAGTTAGTTATTTCCTAGATACAATGGGGGTACAGGCATTGGGTAAATATAGCCATTTCAAATGGGAGAAATTGGCCAAATAAAGGGGACTACAGACCCCATGCAAGTCTGAAATCCAGCGTGGCAGTCAATTATTAAAGCTCCAAAATGATCTCCTTTGACTTCAGGTCTCACATCCAGGTCATGCTGATGCAACAGGTGGGTTCCTATGGTCTTGGGCAGCTCCATCCCTGTGGCTTTGTAGGGTACAGCTTCCCTCTTGGCTGCTTTCATGGGCTGGCTTTGCAGTATACCATCTTTCTCCTGGCTATTCCAGGTGCACAGTGCAAGTTGTCAGTGGATCTACAATTCTGGGGTCTGGAGAATGGTGGCCCTCTTCTCTCAGCTCCACTAAGTGGTGCCCGAGTAAGGACTCTGTGTGGGGGCTCTGATCCCACATTTCCCTTATGCACTGCCCTAGCAGGTGTTCTCCATGAGAGTCCCACCTCTGAAGCAAACTTCTGCCCTGGCATTGAGGCATTTCCATACATCCTCTGAAATCTAGGCCAAGTCTCTAAACCTCAATTCTTGACGTCTGTGCACCCACAGGTTTGACACCACATGGAAGCTGCCAAGGTTTGGGCTTTCACCCTCTGAAGCAACAGCCTGAGCTATACCTTGGCCCCTTTTAGTCATGGCTGGAGCAGATAGAATGCAGGGCACCAAGTCCCTAGACAGCACACAACAGAAAGATCCTGGGCCTGGCTTATGAAACCATGGTTTCCTCCTAAACCTCCGGGTCTGTGACGGGAGGAGCTGCCACAAATGTCTCTGACATGCCCTGGAGACATTTTCCCTATTATCTTGGTAATTAACATTCCTCTCCTTGTTACTTCTGCAAATTTCTAGAGCTGGCTTGAATTTCTCCTTAGAAAATGGGATTTTCTTTTCTTTTCTATTGGATTGTTAGGCTGCAAATTTTCTAAACTTTTATGCTCTGTTCTCTTTTAAAACAATGCTTTTTAACAGCACTCAAGTCACCTCTTGAATGCTTTGCTGCTTAGAAATTTCTTCCACCAGATACCCTAAATCATCTCTCTCAAGTTCTAAGTTACACAAATCTCTAGGGCAGGCACAAAATGCTGCAGTCTCTTTGCTAAAACATAACAAGAGTCACCTTTGCTCCAGTTCCCAACAAGTTCCTTATCTCTATCTGAGACCACTTCAGCCTGGGTTTTATTGCCCATATCATTATCAATACTATGGTCAAAGGCATTCGACAAGTCTCTAGGGATTTCCAAACTGTCCCACATTTTCCTGTCTTCTGAGCCCTCCAAACTGTTTCAACCACTGCCTGTTACCCAGTTCCAAAGTCACTTCCACATTTTCAGGTATCTTTTCAGCAGCGCCCCACTCTACTGGTACCAATTTACTGTATTAGTCCGTTTTTACGCTGCTGATAAAGACATACCTGAGACTGGGCAATTTACAAAAGAAAGAGGTTTATTGGACTTATGTTTCCACATAACTGGGGAGGCTTCCCAATCATGGCAGAAGGCAAGGAGGAGCAAGTCACATCTTATGTGGATGGCAGCAGGCAAAGAGAGAGAGCTTGTTCAGAGAAACTCCTGTTTTTAAAACTGTCAGATCTCATGAGACCCATTGACTATCATGAGAATAGCATGGGACATGGGAAAGACCCACTTCCATGTTTCAATCATCTCTCACCAGGTCCCTTCTATAATATATGGGAATTATAGAAGCTACAAGATGAGATTTGAGTGGGGACACAGAGCCCAACCGTATCAAGCAACCTATAGAAAACTAAGAATACAAAGATGAATGGCTACTGATTATTGTTTCCAAACGGCTTTATTTTTGTTTCTCTTCCATGAAGACTTGCATTTGCTTTCCAACTTATTATAATAGAGCATCAAACTATTAAAATTTACTATCCGTGAGGCTTGGGCAGGAAGATTGCTTGAAGGCAGGAGTCTGAGGTTAGCCTGGGCAATATAGTGAGACCTGGTCTCTACCAAAAAAAAAAAAATAAATAATAATAATAATAATAAAATAAAGGCCTAGCCTGGTGGCACACACTTGTAATCCTAGCTACTGGGGAGGTTGAGGCAGGAGGGCTGCTTAAGCCAGTAATTTTGAGTGTGCAGTGAGCTAGGGTTGTGCCACTGCACTCCAGCCTGGGTAACAGAGTATGACCCTACTTCTAAAAAGATACATACATACATAAAATATAATAAAGATTTCCTATACCTTTCTCCTCCCAAATAAAAGAATGTCCTTCCTCTTTAACCTGTCAAGTAAAATCAGAATATCCACTGCTAGTGTGCAAAGGCAGCTGATGGAGTCATGATGCACCTCACAGACAAATATTCATATTATTTTTAACTGAGTTGAATGTTTACCCTTAAAGGGGGTATCAACCTGTAGAAATCGTGAGATCTTGAGTGAAATAATAAAGCATATTCTTGAGGGTGTGGACCTTAGGAAAACGGTTTATGAGTGTCATTCATGGTCGAGTTTATGGGTGCCACTCAACACACACATTGTACTCTGCATAGCGCAGAGAGAGAGAGGCTTTGGGAAGCAGGTTTGTCCTTTGGTTCATTACCAGTGTGGCTATTTTCTAGTTATGAAGAGGGGAGAGCCTCAGGTTTTTCATCTGAACTCAATAAAGAGAATCAAGTCAGCTGTAATTTATAAGGTGTTGTAAGTCAGTAAGTCTATTATAATTCTTAAGCTATGCATACCTTAAACTTCTCTACATGAAGTGGTCTAAAATCTCACTAACTAGGAGTTGGAGCCTTAGCATATGTTGTTTTCATTTCTCAGTGTCTGTCCTTCCTATTTTTTTCTAGTATGTATGGCTGAAGAGCAGAGGCATGCTTGAGCAGGCTGGTCTACCTTGGAAGAGCCAATTGTGCATATCTCCTCCCAAATTCACGTTTCAACGTGATCAAATTGGTAGCTTGAGACAAGCCATGGTGAAAGTATTTACACTATGGAAATTAGCAAATGCTACAAAATTAACTGTTTTTTGTTCTGGAAACATTCGCTAGCCTACCAGTGGCGAGAAACAGAGATGTGCCTCTTCTAGTCCCAATAACAGCATAGGAAACTGCCAGTCCTGAGTCGCCATGCCCTCATGGCTATGTCTTACTGCTAGGAGGCGATAGTATCTTCAAATCCATCCCAAACCCAGCTCCACCTTCTGATGAGGGCAGCCTTAACATTCCTTTTATCTTGACTAAATTTTAAAACAGGCTTCTTCCTGACTATAAACCCCTTATCTCCCTTTCTTTAGAGCATTGACTTTAGAAAACTTATTCTGAATCATTTCTCTGCCCCTTTGTGATGTGCATTTTCTCCTAGCCTCTTGCTAGTTTTACAACCCAGCAATGTCTTTCTCAAGGACATAGGAGCTATCTCTTTGAAAAACAATCAACAAGAAAGATGGGGTCCCTCTCTCCCAGTCTCTGAGGGAGGGTAGGAGCTTAACTTCCATAAGCACTAATTAGCAAACACAGACTTACTAATCACATTGAATAGCTTTCCTGTGACCCTAAAGGCCTTCAGGACTTTTCCAGTAGCTCACTGGAGTGCTTAAAAACTCTCCCACTTTTTATTTTAACAAAGCTGAGTTCAATCTTTCCCCTCTTACTGCAACAGTCTTGGATAAAGTCTTTCTTGCTTACCTGGTACAGTTTTTCTTTGACACTTGCCTACTCCCAGTTTCTTTGCAACACCAATCTGTTGGTTCACTCCTCTTAAAGTGTGTGTTTCAAATACCACTTCTAACATGAGGTTGCTGTCAAGCTCTTTGCTCATGTATTAGATATTCTTACTTTGTTTTATGATTAGAAAGAAGGCAGATTGATTTTATAGAGAACCCCAGGTTAGTTTCATTGGTGTCATTGAAAATGAACTTAGTCATTTGAATTTTTGTAAATACAAAAGCACTATTTGCAAAGTATATATTAAAATATATATTTTAAAAATAAAACAAATAAAAAAATAAAGTTCTTCCCTTTTAGTTCTTCAAGCTTTTATCCATTTCTGCAAGTCATGCCACATAGCTGTGCTTTATGAGAGGCAACCAACCATTGTTATTTAGCAGATTCTCTGGGGCAGTGAACTCCATGCTCTTCCCCAGAATTAGCATAAGCAAAGTCAGTACATTCCTGGTTGCCAGGCACATATGCACCTTCACATTACCACCAAGGGAGGCATAGCGCAGACCTGCCTAGTAGTGCTTTAACATATTTCACTTGTGTGCATATTGCTTTACCAATCCCTTTAAAATGTAAATTTTCCTCTTTAATGTTTAATATTTATGCCTACTGCTGCTTTCTCATTAAATTATCCCTCCACCTTCTCACCAAGGTGTGACTCTGTGGATTGCAGACCAGTTGCCAGGAAGTTTTGTAGAAGCTGCAAACAGCTTACTTTCTCTGTCTCCTTCCTTTTTACTAGCTATGGCCTTCATGGCTGAGAATTGCTTCTGAAGCAGCTCAGGCCAACAGATAAGACTGAGTGTTTCACAAAAATGAGTGTCAGTCTCATGATGGTATTAAGAATTGTGGGTTCTTAGAACACTTTCTCTTTCCTCACCTGGCTTTGAAATGTAATTTGATATAAATTTAGTGATTTCCGGGTGCATCTATCACTATCCCCAAACAAATTGGGGTTTCAAGTACCCCTCAATTATCAGACTACTGGACAGGGCCCAGAATCCACCTATCTCAGGGAACTGTAGGTTCTAATTATTCCTTATTTCCTCCACACTTTGACTCTTTGCTGCTCTTTGCTGACCTATGCCATCTTCCTACCCCCCATACCAATCAAATCTTTGGCTATCATGGTAGTAGACTCCTCATTCTTTAAAATTTATTAAGGCTCTGGTTTATGCTCTTTTTTTTTTGCCCCTAAAATATCAAATTTATTTTCTCTACTTATGAAATCATTACCCTAAAGCAGATCCCACAGTTCAGGTGTTTGAATGAAAGAAAGGCCAAGTATTACAGAAAAATTAAGAGGATCTGATAATATTTCAAAATATCATGCCACCATATGCATATTGACATAAATACTTTACCTATGTGAGAGGAGTTTTGGTGTAGATACTATCTATCATTATCTTTAAGCAAAAGCCCACTTAGAAGATATAAAAGCTTTCCCCATTTATCTTTCTAAACCCCAAATAAAAGGAAATTGATTTGGCTAGGGATTAAAAACAACAAACACAACACTCACTTTACCCAGGACTGAATTCCATTTGCAATAAATTCTTTTTTTCCAAGAGCACTTTTGGATTTGCAAACATACATTATAATTTAAATCTGACATAGTCAGTTTTAAGCATTATTTGAAATGCAGACAGGAGGTAAGTAAGCACTCACTGGAGTTTTTCCTATGTGGAATGCAGGAAGGATACAACCACAAAGCCACGTTCATCTTCCACAGTATACATTAATATCTTTCAACTGAAAATACTGCATATTTTGCTAATTAAAGAAGACCTTTAAGTTAGTATTCCCTTCATGAAATGAAAGACTGCCCTGCCACTTTACATATACATATATATATACTATTAAACTAGTTATTTATTATTATTAAGTCAGTTGACTATCATTATTAAGCAATTTATATAAGATTATTTCCAACTGCATGCTTACTTCCAAAATATGAATAAAAATCTTTTATCGATGAAAAGAATAGGAAATGTTTACATGATTCTTGTCCACAGTGCATTTTTGTTCAGAAATCATGAGTTGAAGGTTTCTATTCAAAAATCAAGAGCAGAATGGACTTGCAAAGCTTTATTGGGAGGGGAAGAGGAAGCCCTCATTGCTTGTCCCTTCCTTTCTTTGTGTTCTGAAAATTTTGACTCAGTGCAATGAAAATAATCAGAATGAAACCTAGCCAAAAAGCAAGTCATCTCAGATTCTGTCAGGGTTCCACCAATTCCCTCCAGTGTCCTCCCTCATTTTCTTTAGAATATTGTTAAGCTTTAAGACCTGTTAATAGAATCTATGTCAAATAAATTTTATTGGGAAAGAGATTTTGAGGTGGAATAAAATTATATTATTTAATCCTCTCAAATTCTGAGTGATTTACTTTAATCTGGATTAACAAAAATGCCTGAAGACCCTAAAAAATTGCATAAGATTTCATCTCCAAAAAGCTCTTCTCATATGTAAAACCACTATGTAATAGAGAAGGAGTTTTAACTCAACACTCTTGAAGCTGAGAAAAAATCAGTTTATGTGCCCTCATACAATTTTCAATCTTCTTATGGCTTTCGGTTAAGTCTCACTCAAGGCAAGATTCTGTATTGCTAATAAACATTCCCAGTAATTTAGAGAATTGACCTCATATTTCCTCAAATAGTATTCATTGGTATAAATAAAAATTGTTTTTCTGTTCTGTTTTCCCCCCAGTTTGCAGGTACACATCTTGATATATTTCATTTCGAGAGTTCTTAGGAGAAGCCTCAAAAAATAGGCAATCCTCATCCAGAGAAGTTAAATCTATTTATTTTTGATGACTTTGGAAGTTTTGTTTGGTGTAGTTTGAATAATAATATAGGCCATGTGGCACATTTGAAATGCACCTTATGCCTTTAGGAGCACCGCATAGAGAAGGGCAGTTGTCTTCCAGTGCAGGTGAAATGGAGTTATAATCAGAGAACAGAGTGATTGTTAATGGCAGGAGATATAGTGTATAGATCATGACACCTTGGATACCAAAACTAAAGATTTTTCTAATACAATCTGAGGTTGTAATGTTTCTAGGTCACCAATAGCAAAAATGTATTTATTTAGCAATGGTTAACAGTTTTCCTGAGCTACAACCAGTAGGCTACCTACTGATTAGTAAAATCATCCCAAATACTACAGATTCAGTTACTTGGTAAGTTACATAAGTTCCCTTAGCCTCAATTAACTCATTCATTAAATAATGGCTCTGAGTAAGCATGTAATAATCAGCTGTTGTTGACCAAATGAATGAGCACCTACCTTACTAACAGGTATTAATAATACTAAAGGAGATAATATGGTATAATGTAAATAAATGTTTAATCATGTACTTGGCATAAAGTAAGCACTAAATTCACATTAGCTTCTTTTTCTCTTTTCCACAAAGTGTTTTCACATTCATTATCTTATTTAGGTCATGTAATTTATAGTTGTTTATGCAGAGTACTGTATTTATTATTGATACAGCAGGGGGCAAGGAAGTGCTGGGTAGAGAAGGGCAGGAACCCTGGTGAGGGCTCCTCCACCCTCGGGTCTGTGCCCACAGACCTAAGTGAGGACAGGCACTCCTGTTTTTGCACACAAATGTTGCACTTTCCAAGACCACTCTGGCCCGCTACACTCCCCATCCTGTACCTACAAAAACCTCAAGACCCTGGTGGCCACACACACAGGTGGCCAGACATCAAGCAGAGTAGAGGAACAGAAGAGCACACCTACAGGCGCCAGCAGACATCAACAGGACATCGACAGTGGGACAGTGTGGAATTTAGTTGGGTGTGGTCGGAGGAGAGTCCAGCCACTGAGCGGCCCGATGCTGGGGAAAGACCACCATCCCACTCCATCCCCCTTCTAGCTTCCCTATCCACCTTGATGAGAGCTACCTCTACTCAGTAAAACCTTGCAGTCGTTCTCCAAGTCCATGTGTGATCCTTTCCAGTACAGGAAGGCAAGAACTTGGGATACAGAAAGCCCTAGTCCCTGTGATAGGCAGAAAGTCTAATTGAGCTGATTGACACAAGCTGCCTGCAGACGGCAAAACTGAAAAAGCACACTGTAACACAAGCCCATTGGGGTTATATTACAACCTCAACCTGAGACACTTCCATGGGGTTGGAGCCCAAAACGCTCCCCACAAACTGCCTGACTGCCTGCTATCCTTAGGGGTTTGAGCAGAGGGGCACTGAAGAAGTGAGTCACACCCCTGTTACATGCCCTGCAAGGGGGATAAGGGAACTTTTCCCATTTCATTATTCCTATTTAAAAATGAAATGGTGAAATTCAGGCAAGCTAACTGGCTTTCTAAGGCCAATGTGGCCAGCAAGTATGTGAGCCTGTGATAAAACCCAGATCTTTATGGTTCTGTTTCAAGGCCTAACTTTCATTCCTGCCACTACTGTGAGTCTGTTCCACTTTTGGGGTCCAATTTTATCCTCTTTAAATTAGAGTAGTTGAAGTCGGTGGGCTCAGTGTCAGTTAATTTATGGCCACAAAAAAGATGTGTCACAATCAACTACACATTCTCGGTGGCATATAGTGATGTGCATTTACCTAACTCACAAATCTGCAGGTCAGCTGAGGGTCAGCTGATCTAGGCTGAACACTTCTGTGGATGGCTCTGCTCCATGTGTCTCTGTTCTCCTCCTGGGAGACCGCAGGCTTATTCTTCTCATGTTATGGCAGATGTAAAAGAGAGCAGGTACAACAGCACAAACTTCTGTTAACATTCCATTAACCAAATTAGATCATTTGACAAACTCAAAAGGGATTCCTCTGTTTCTTTCATGTGAGGAGGAACTGCCACATCATATGGCAAAGAATGTGGATTAGGGGAGAGTGATAAATTGAGGATGCTAATGTAATGTACTTAAAGTGTTAAGATTTCTTTTAGTTCTAGCATATTTTGATTTTCTTCCAATTAATTTGTCTGTCACAGTCTCTTCCTCATTTTCTTTAGTAATGTTTTTCAAATTGCCAAGGGCAAACGCGATTTCAGTGGAAGGCAGAAAACTCAGGTCAATTTGCCATTCTGTGATTTGTGTGTGTGTGCATGTGGGTGTGTGCATGTGTGTGTGTGTGAATTAATCTTGTTCAGGTTCTCTGAACATATTGTTCCAGAAAATGATATTTAATTATAGTTTCACATGAGGTTGGAATACTACATTCTCTTCATTGTGGATATGGTTTCAGGGTTCATACAGATACAGGTAAAAAGTAGAACACAGGGGCCAGGCGCAGTGGCTCACACCTGTAATCCCAGTACTTTGGGAGGTGAGGTGGGCACATGCCTGAGGTCAGGAGTTTGAGACCAGCCTGGCAAATATGGTGAAACCCTGTGTCTATTAAAAATACAAAAATTAGCCGGGCATGGTGGCAAGCACCTGTAATCCCAGCTACTGGGGAGGCTGAGGCAGAAGAATTTCTTGAACCTGGGAAGTGGTCATTGAAGTGAGCTGAGATCACACTACTCCACTCCAGCCTGGATGACAGAGTGAGGCTCTGTCTCAAAAAATACAAAATAAAAATAATAAAAAATAAAAACAGAATACAGGGACAGAATTAAGATACTAGTCGCACAATATAGAGACTTTGGTTTGAAAAGTATATTAAAAGGCTGAGGAAGTGGGGAAGGAGCTGTAACAGAATGCACAGGGGCACTTCTGTCAACTGACCACAGACCTCTGCTCAGATCACTTAAGAAGGATCTCTGTTTAGTTCCAACATTCAGCCTCCTTTATCTCAGTAGCTATCATTGAACTGCCTATTTTGTAAACATCATTTTTCTCTTTATTTCTAGATAGTTGATCTTCATGTTTTTTATCTTCAATATTTTTTAAACTATAAAAACAGGAATTACTATTTAAAAACATTTAAGCAATGCAAGAAATACATGTAGGGGAGCATTAAAGTCATTTTTGTATTTGATGTTCTTAGAAATAATCACTTAAGCTTATTTACTTTTAAGGATCTTCACTGACAATCCCCATAGGGAAACAGATACAAATAGCGAATATAGAAAGCGATAATGATTCCAGATTCTAATGTCGGGAGGTGGAAAGAGGGAGGACATTCAATTGAGCCTATGCTGTGTTCATCCTACCATTCAGGCATATTTGGAAGACTAGTGATTTAAGGCAGGGATTTACGTATTTATGTGAGAACAAGGAAACTTCTAATAAAGAATTGATTATAATTCTTTACTATAGAATTATAATAAGCAGATAGGTCATTGAAGCAGATAGGTCATTGATATATAGAGAGTATTACAATGATAGTAAAGGGCAATTTACTCATTATTTTCCATCCATTATGACAAAAACCTTAAGATGGTGGAATAGGAAATAAAAAGGCTTAGTACTTAAGTCATGACAGATATTTGTAGAATTCGTGTATAAAAGGGGTCGTTGGTTTTTGTGTATAAATTAGCACCTGAACCTTGATATTTATAACCTCTATGTGGCCATTGGCACCTCAGGGGCTGGAATCTTCATCAACACTGACACTGCCTAAGGGGATAGAGGTGATGACCACTGCTCTGCCCAACGCAGACAGCAGTGTCATCCATGCTTGACACCACATTAGTAACTGCGACTTCAGAGATCATCCTCTGTGTAAGTAGCCGTGGATCCTGTTGGGGCTCAGAAAATAATACCCCAAAGTATGGCCCCTTGGCATGCTAAATGTGATGAATGAAAGGATGTTGGAAAACCTCAGAAGCAGCCTCAGAACCAAGGTCTCTTTGACCTTCTTGTGCCCTCCTGCCTCTTTCCCCTCATCCTCCCCCAAAGTCAGTCATAGAAACCAGAATTCCTTTTATTCAAGGCAAGTCATAGAAACTGCAACCCATTTTCTCCAAAGCCAGTCATACAAACTAGTATTATTAATCTTCTGCCTATCTAGCAGCTTTCTATAAAGAAATTCTCTGACCTACTCTTGCCTGATAATAAGTCGTGAGACCCTTGTTCCAGATGGGTCCTACCCCATTCCCAGGAGAAAGGAATGTTATACAGAGGGGTCAAGAAGAATCTAAACTGACATCCTTTCTGGGTTTCCCAATTCAGTCTATTAGCATTAGATTACACCCTTTTGTCCAATCATATTCATATTTCTACATAGCTGTCCATTCTTCATCAAACCTAAGCATAAAAATGGATAGTTTTGTTTGTATCTTTGGGTCCTCATTGTGAAGGTTTCCATGGCACATCAAATTTTAAATAAATTTGTTATGCTTTTTTTCTTAGCCTGTGTATTCTTACAGGAGTATTGACTATGACTCTTATGATGGGGAGAAAATGTGTCATGCCCTTTCCACCCCTGCATTCCTGAGATTACCAACAGCTGGTACTTTAAGATGGATTGAGTTGATGATTGTATTAGTCCGTTTTCACACTGCTATAAAGAACTGCCCAAGACTGGATAATTATAAAATAAAGAGGTTTAATTGACTTGTAGTTCTACATGGCTGGGGAGGCCTCAGGAAACTTACAATAATGGCGGAAGGGGAAGAAAACATGTCCTTATTCACTTGATGGCAGGAAAGAGAAGAATGAAAGCTGAATAAAGGGGAAGGCCCTTATAAAACCATCAGATCTTGTGAGAACTTACTCTCATGAGAATAACATTGGGGAAACCACCCCCATGATATGTGGAGATTACAGGAAATACAACTGAAGATGAGTTTTGGATGGGGACACAGACAAACCTTATCAATGATTCCTGCTGATTGATGTACTGAAGGCTCTGGACCCTTTGCAGGGTCACAAATCTGTGAGTAAGGGGCAAGAAGACATAATAATCCTTATTCTTTTACTACCTTGACCTTAGTGAGAAAATGGCAGGTTATGTTTAAATGAGCTGAGAGAGACACGGGCTTTGCCTTTGGTGATACTTAACCCATGCTCACCTGTCCTTTGAGGTCACTAATGGTGGTGACAAAATTCAACTTTTCTATCCTCACAGAACTTATTAAGCAACAATAGCACAACAAAACAAAACAAAAAATAGATCATCTGACTCACTCCCAAGGAGAAGAATAAATTCTGCAATGGAATCAATGTTTGAGTCCTCCCAAAATTCGTATGTGGAGTTCCTAATCTCCAACATGATTCTATTTGGAGGTGGGGCTTTTGGGAGGTAATTAGATCATGAAAGTGGAGCCCTCATTACGGGATTAGTGGTCTTATAACAAAAACAGGAGATATTCTCTTTCTCCTCTGTGTGAGGATACAGCAACATGCTTGTCTGCAAACTAGAAAGAGAGCCCTTACCAGGAAGCTAATCAACAGGCACCTTGACCTTGGACTTTCTAGCCTCCTTAAGCAGTTGACCCTTGAACAACATGGGTTTGAACTATGCAGGTCCACTTATATTTGGATTTTTTTTCAACTAAAGTAGATTAAAAAATACATTATTGGTGGGATGCAAAACCCCCATATATTGAGGGCCCAACTATTATATATGTGTGTTCTGCAGGGTTGACTAACTGCAGAGCTTGAGTATACAAGGTATACTAGGGGAGATAGTGGGAGTGTCCTGGAACCAATCCCCCGGGTATACCGAGGGATGACTGACTGTATGTGCTGTGTGACTATATATATGCTATATTATGGCAACCTGGACTAACTAAGATGAACTCAAATTAATTGGATCTCAGAGTCAACAGGGAATGGGAGAATAGGATGAAGAAATAAAAAGTAATATCACTCTCATTCTCTTCCTATTCAGTATCCAGACAGGCCAGTTCTCATGTTGGAAAAATTCATATCTGATGAGACCATGGGGAAGAATTTTCTGAAAATGATTATATATTGTCATTCCGAATTGCCTGAAAAACGAGCTGACTGTAACAGTTCTGCTCAACTTTTCTATTGGAAGAGCTGCAAGTTTCCATAGGAGCAATGGCCTCCTGTTGACAAATAGATTACAAGATTTTATAAGACCCATTATCTTCAGGTGACATTGTCTTTATGTCATCCCCATAAAACTCCTGTAAAAAGTGGACAAACTCAAGCCCTGTTGTTCATGGAGTCTGTGCATCTTTTGACTAAGTATAAGAATAAAGAGTTATAGGGTAATGGTTTCTCTTCACTGAAGCAGAAACTTGTAATTTATTCCAGGCTCCAATATACCATTTTGTGGAAAAATTAGAGAATGTAGAATATTTACCTTCTCCTACCTTACAGACTCAGCTTTTATGTTTTATATTTCTCCTTTTCTCAGTAAAGCCGTTCCTTAATCCATATTATCATAGAATTTTATAAAATTTGTTCCAAGTCCTAGTGAAAGGCAAATAGGGACTAAAAACAGCCCCAGTTTGCACAACATTGAGAAAAGTTTATTTTTATGGTAATTGTTGTTAGTCCAGGGAATAGCCATTTCTCCACATTTCTAAGTTGAAACATTTTAATGTTTGAGTGGCAACCATCTCTAGTTCTGGGTAATAAGTTGTGTTCGTCTGTGCCAACCGTAGTCCCATTATTTGCCAAAAATTTTGGAATCGCATTTTAGCTAAAACAGGAGTCTTGGTTGGAGTGCCTTTTTTTTTTTTTTAATTTGTCCAGGTTTAACTTACGATAAAAGAAAGAACAGCATATAGTAAAGGCCTTTATGCCATCACTCATTTCCTTGCCTGGGGTGCTATCGCTTAAGAATAAGGTGGTTGGTACTGCAACTGCCATTTTGTGCCAAGAAAAACCTTTACCCAACAACTGATAATGGCGCAACAGAAATTGGAAAGAATCTAGTTTCTAACGGACTGCTAAATAAAAGTCTATTTTTAACTTTTTTTGTGTGGAATAAAAAATATAATTATTGTTTAAACAATCTTAGTTAAGTATTCATTAATTTGTAGCTGAGGGATTCTAACTAAAATGCTGTTCTGCAACAGAAATCACCCATCCACGTGACTGTAGCTTTAAAAAGATGGCTGCATGTGAAAATTCTTTTAATATTTAAAAATTGAATGTGAAAATTTTTAGTAGAAAAAAGAGAAACTGAGGAATTTAGGACAATAGTAAAGGTTTATTTTTTCCCCGAATAGTCTTGAAATTAATTTGAAAAATGGTGGTAATTAAAATGGGGCCTCATAATTTACTTCTTACCTCTATTGTAAGAGAAAAAGGTGAGACGTTTAAAAGAATGAATGCTTTGTAATCTGGGAGTGCATTTCAAGTACAATGGTGGGTCCCAAAGGAGTGACAGGTAGGCACTTTAGGCAGGGCTAGGGTCATCCTAGGAAAGTGACCTCACTACTGGAAACTGTATTAGTGTTTTGATCAAGTTTTTATAGGCCAAGATTGAGGCCTAGTCAAGAAAATGTTCAGAAGAGCCTGGCTAGAGTTTGGTCAAGGAGAAGATCTTTGTCATCAGTTTAAGAATTAATTGTACTCATATACCAAAATTTTTAAGCAAAATTTTTGATACAAATAAGCTCCCCCAAATATTTACTATCTTAAATCACACTTCCTGATTTATTTTATTAGCATTTGTTTACCTATGCAAATTTATTAGCGAGTCACCAGTAGAAAAGACATTACAGTAAAGACATTACAGTAAGGAAACATAAAATATATGAACAAAGACACATTAGACCAGACAACCAATATTTTTCTCTGCTTCTGAGTTGAAATGAAAAGACAAAAATAAGTTAATCTACTTGATACTGACTTTCTATGACTTTGTTCCCCTATCCTTTATAATTGTGATTACTATAATAGCAATTCCATTATTAGTTTATTAATGGTATTCATTTTGATTAATTTGAATTTCTTAGCCATCAAATCTTCTAATTGCTCTGCTGCTTTTTAGGACAATTATTCTTTCTGGAATACTTATTAGGGATCAAGGGTTGGGTACCTTAAGAAGGCAAATCTTTACAGAATTAAAAGCTCTGCATATGTTGCTGAGAATACCATCATTTTAAAACAGCAAAGGCAAGAAGATAATTAAATTCTGGTTTTGTAAACAACATGTGATAATGAGTAGTCCTGGGCAGGTCACTGGATTTCTACTCTTGCTCTCTGTCAACAAAGTAATAACAATTTGCTAGGAGGCTGGAGCACTGTCATTAATGTCCTCATTTTGTTCCCAAATACAAATTAAGCTCTTGAAAAAATGTAAAACTCTGAAATTAAAGAAATTTATGTCAATATATATATAATTATGTAATACAGTTTTAACATGTTTGAATTCTTGCTTCAGTATCTTCAAAGAAAACTCTCTAAGAATGACTGTAAACTGTGTAATGGAATCATAAAATGTAGTAGAATAATGCCACACACTTATCTGGAGGGACTTTGGGTCATCTAGCTGAACTCCTTTTTTTAACAGATGAGAAAACTGAAGGTAAGAAAGGTTAAGTGCTTTGCTTAAGGCCAGCCACCTTCTCTGAACTTGGTTTTCTGGTCCCCAGCCCACTGTTTATGCCCTCTTTACTGTGTTATCTCTGTCCCTCCCTCTTTATCTTCCCTTTTTTTTTTTTTTTTTTTTACCTGACTTTTGTTTTGTTTATTTATCTTAACCTTTTTTCACTGTGCTTTCTGGGGGAAAGGAACCAATAATGTTTGTTTACTACAATAAACATTTGGACTACAAGTATATAAAATGCAGACCAACTGCCTGTATCCATGAAGCAAAGGTACACAGCAAGTCACACTGCAGAAATGCACTTTCTTTACTAGGTCAAAGCATAAAGACCAAAAATCAATGCTTGCATTAAATGCCAAAACGTAACAGTCAAGCATTGCTTTGATGATTTCAAGACCTTTACTCTGCTGTCTATTTCTTATCTGTTCTTTGCAATTCATCTTCCTCAGGACAAACAGCTTAGCTTTCCAACATGATGTATTGAGGATACACTATTTATCTAAAAATCTTTAACAGATTTCCAGTGCTTTTTACATATAGAACAAAAATAAACCTCACAAACTCATTAAGCAGACAATGCGGTTCCTTTGGGCTGTCGCCTACGTTTTTAGGCTAACCTCACATATTTGGTTACCTCTCCTCTGGAGCAAAACCACCGGTTTCTTTGCTATTCCCTAGATAGCTGTTACCATTTCCAAGTGTGCACTTTCCCTTTCCACTTGCTGAGGTTGTATTATTCATCTATTCGTTCTTCAAATTTGTTCTCCTGAATTTGCTAGATTGAGTGACTTCTTTGAGCTTCCCCATTTCTCCAGTAATTTAAAAATTTACATACTAATTTTCTTCTAGTTATGATGACTGATTTTTTTACTTTTTCTTTTCATTTTCAAAATTTTTCTCTGAAAATGGAATATATACAAAATAACACATTTAGCATATGATTCAAATATAGATAATAACAACAAAACAAACACCCCTTTACTCACTACCTTAGGGGAAAAATACCAGAAATCTACTAACATTTTGAGGCTTCTGAAGGCCCATTCCAGATCCCATTCTCTTTCCCTATTCACAGAGGTAAATACTCAAAGCCTATTATTATTCAATTACTTTTTATAAATATTTTTACCACATACAGGTGTATCCCTAAACAGAATGTTGTTTCCTTTCTCATGGTTTTGAACTTTACAAAAATTATATCATATCAAATGTACTGACTTGCTTTTTTCTTTTACCCTTCTATTCTGAAGATTAATCCATTTGATGTGTGAATACATAATTTATTTCCATACTCTGTAGTAATGTAGCATATGACTACACCAGCAATAATTTATCTACTCTGCAGTTGATTTTTTAAATGGTAAGCACTACAAATGAACTCATTCAATACCTATTTTCTATACCTTCCGGCCTGCTTTGGAGTACAGCAACAATGGAAAGCTGAAAACTATACTTCTCCACATCTTTTACAGTTATTCTGGATGGGATCTTGACTTCACATGTTGCTACTATAATATATCATAAGTGTATTACTGTATATTTTCTAATATGATTTAGGATATTTATTATTTTTATGAAAAGCTCTTGACCATTTTTTTGTATACATTTTGCATCATGTATGGTGTTTGTCCATTTTGTTACTCTTGTTTTATAAGAATTGTACTTCTCATATGTGTACTTATTTTTGACTTCTGAGCTCATGTTTGGACATAATTTTTGTCCCTTCAAGTGATTTTATTTTATTTTATTTTATTTATTTATTTATTTTTTTTTTTGAGAGGGAGTCTGGCGCTGTGGCCCAGGCTGGAGTGCAGTGGCGCGATCTCAGCTCACTGCAAGCTCCGCCTCCCGGGTTTGTGCCATTCTCCTGCCTCAGCCTCCCGAGCAGCTGGGACTACAGGCGCCCGCCACCTCGCCCACTATTTTTTTGTATTTTTTAGTAGAGACGGGGTTTCACTGTGTTAGCCAGGATGGTCTCGATCTCCTGACCTCGTGATCCGCCCGTCTCGGTCTCCAAAAGTGCTGGGACTACAGGCTTGAGCCACCGCGCCCAGCCCAAGTGATTTTAGAGAAAGAGAAAAATATAAATCCACAAAAGATGTCCCAAGAATATAATTTGCTGCTGTACTATGAAGAAACTTCTCTGGTCCCAAATTCCCCTCTACAATCTTGAAAGAAGCGTTAGTGTAAGAATATTATCTCCTCACATTGCAATTCCAAGAGAGATGGAGAAGTGAAGGCATGAAAGTTACCAGTCGGTCTGGGTATACTTATTTTCATAAATCCTCACTCCTGATATATACAGTTATTTTGGATGGACTTCTTATATGTTTTAATATTTAAAAACTTTAAAAAAAATTTTAAATGTATCAAAATTGCTGAAGTTCTTTTTTTTATGATAAATGAAAATGTATACTTTTTAAAATTTTTTTTATTATACTTTAAGTTCTAGGGTACACGTGCACAACGTGCAGGTTTGTTACATATGTATACATGTGCCATGTTGGTGTGCTGCACCCATTAACTCGTCATTTACATTAGGTATATCTCCTAATGCTATCCCTCCCCCCTCTCCCCATCCCACAATAGGACCCAGAGTGTGATGTTCCCCTTCCTGTGCCTAAGTGATCTCATTGTTCAATTCCCACCTATGAGTGAGAACATGTGGTATTTGGTTTTCTGTTCTTGTGATAGTTTGCTGAGAATGATGGTTTCCAACTGCATCCATGTCCCTACAAAGGACATGAGCTCATCCTTTTTTATGGCTGCATAGTATTCCATGCTGTATATGTGCCACATTTTCTTAATCCAGTCTGTCACTGATGGACATTTGGGTTGGTTCCAAGTGTTTGCTCTTGTGAATAGTGCCACAATAAACATACATGTGCATGTGTCTTTATAGCCGCATGACTCATTAATGATTAAAATTTTTCTAATGTTTGAGTTATCACCTTGAGCTTGATACAAATTTGAACATCTAATTAGGCTTTCATTAAGAATAAATAAAGGGAATCACATAAAGCAACTGCTTTCCTACTCCATATGCTTCCAAAAGAAACATGTCTTCTCATTAAGATATTATTGGTTTAGCTTTTGTATGTAAAATTTTTAAAGATTAGATGAACAAATTAAAAACTAAGAAAAATTAAAACCTAATTTCAATAGCTTCCCCTCTCTTTTCCAAAATTAATACCAGTATAAATCTGGTATTAATACATAAATTACATGATATAAATCTTATATCACATAATTTGATCTACTTGTTAAGTCTGTCAGAAAAATACATACAATGCAGAAGATGTTTGTCTCTTTATAAACAATTTTGTGTGTATACTAATGAAAGAAGATTACCTATCATTTTCCTCCCCATTAGGTCCAAAAGTCTACTTTCACATATTTTTCAATTATATAGCATCAAAGTGGATATAAGCCCTTTGATATGTTATAAATTATTTTTACTATTGAACATAAAAACTTCAGAAGTTCCTCTAGTGACTATAATTTGTGCTTTCTGGGGGAAATTAAAAAAAAATAAAAAAATTCAACTAAATGTCTGTGTACAATTATAATTATATTCTGTTCTTGAATTTATTTGACAGTAACCTCTATTACAATGATGTTTCCTTATCAAACTCAGAGGGAAAGCTTTCAACATTTTCTTATTGAGCATGATGTTCCTCTACCTTAGGGAGGTTTCTTGCTAGTGTGCTAAAAGATTATATCATGAATGGTCATGGAATCCTTACAAGTATTATTACTGACTCTTTTAAGATAATTAAATAATTTTAATATGAATTTGCTGACAATGAAACTTCTCTAATTTTAATTATTGGAGGTTTTTTTTCACTTCTTTTTATTCTTTTAAGGTGAAATAAACATAACATAAAATTCAGCATTTTATTTTTATTTTTTATTTCTTTTGAGACAGGGTCTCATTCTGTAGCTCAGGCTGGAGTGCAGTGGTGCCATCTTGGTTCACTACAACCTCCACCTCCAGGGTTCAAGCAATTTTCCTGCCTCAACCTCAGCAGCTGGGATTACAGATAAGTGCCATCACGCCTGGGTCATTTCTTAATTTTTAGTAGAGACAGGGTTTCGTCATGTTGGCCAGGCTGGTCTCAAACTCCTGACCTCAAGTGACTTACCCATATAGGCCTCCCAAAGTGCTGGGATTACAGGTGTGAGCCACTGTGACTGGCTGAGATTCACCATTTAAAAATGAACAACTCAGTAGCTTTTAGCACATTCAAAATGTTGTGCAGCCACCACCTCTATCTTGTTCCAAAACATTTCTCTTCCATTTTTGATTGACATTTTTGTGGTTATAACATTCATTAGCAATCTCCCAACCCCTGCCTCTTCCCCACAAAGAGTCCCAAAGGACCCAAAAGGATATAATATTGTCTTCTGACTCCCAATGTGTTTGTTGCAAATTAACCTTCTTTTGATGTTCTTTTCAAAGTAATTTTTCTTCTCTTTCTGCCTACATATAAGATTTTATTTTTGTCTTTGATTTTCGGTAGTTTTATAATCATGTGTTTAGTTTATATTTATCTTGCCTGAGAATTCTTAAATCAGATTTTGGATTTTTAAAATCAGTTTTGGGTAATTGTCAGCTATTATTTATTCAACTATTGCTTTTTATTTTATGTTCTGTCTTTTCTCCTTTGGAAATCCTATGCATATTTTTGACTGAAGCTTTACATTCTTTCAGTATTTCACATTTTAACGTTTTCCTCTGTGCTTATTTAACATATTTTCTCTGACCCATCCCAACTCATTAATTCCTTTTTTATGTAAAATTTACTAGTAAATATATTTATGAAATGGTCAATTAACTCATTATATATTTTTATTTTTAAAAATTATGTTAGATCATTTAAAATATTCAGTTCTTAAATATTTTATCTTTTTATTTTCTTGAACAGAATAATAATTACTTTAAAATTTGTATCTGATAACTGTATTATCTGGAAACCTTTGCAATCTGTTCTATTACTTTTTATTTCTTATAAATTTTGTTCATGTTGTTTGTTATCTTCAAATGTCTAGTCATTTAAAAATGTATGCTAGATTCTCTCTCTATATATATGTTTGTATATATGCTAGATAATATGTATGTATATGAAAGATGATTTGAAATCTGCAATGATGGTATCTTCCTCCAAATCTGATTCATTTTTCCTCTTTCGGGGCAGAAGAGACACTGAGTGGCATTAGCAATGACAAATTACTATAAACCAATCATAGAATGAAGTGACTTAAAGCTGGGCTTCAGTCTCTTCAAAGATCAAATTTCAATTACTTTTGGGTTTTTCTAACCCCAGATCTGGAGAGAGGCTTTACCAGACACTGTCTTCTTTATTAGGCTTTTTACTTCGTATTGTACCACTTGCCTGTAAGCCTGTGGAAATCACTGCTCAGCTTCTCCGCATCTCAGCCACCTCTTTTAGAATTGTCAGATGCTTACAGCGGAGCATCAAGGTCATCTTTCTAGAGTTCCTTCTCCTAGATCTTGGCCCCGTTTATCTCCACTT
Source organism: Theropithecus gelada (assembly GCF_003255815.1). Taxonomy (NCBI): domain Eukaryota; kingdom Metazoa; phylum Chordata; class Mammalia; order Primates; family Cercopithecidae; genus Theropithecus; species Theropithecus gelada. Next base: position 117,332,268 of record NC_037673.1, read on the forward strand.
CCTTACTAGTTCTGCAGTGGTTTTATGTGCAGGTTTTTCTTTTCTCTCCTTTTTAAAAATATTATAACTTGCGTGAAGATTTATACGAATTTCTTAGTTCATTATTAGTGAAGACTAAAACTCCAGCTGACAATTTCGTATTCAATTGAATTATCATTTAATATTGAGGGTGAAATAAAGACATTTTCAGATAAAATACTAATGGGGTTTACCAACAGTAGATCCTATTATAGCTGAATTGTGTTTCTCCCAAATTCATGTTAAAGCCCTAATCCTCAGTACCTCTGAATGTGGCTGTATTTGGAGATAGGGTTTTTAAAGAAGTGATTACATTAAACTGAGGCCATTAGGATGGGCCCTACTACAGTTTGACTGGAGTCCTTATAAAAAGTGGAAATCTGCCCAGCACTTTGGGAGGCCAAGGCAGGCGGATCACCTGAGGTCAGGAGTTCTAGACCAACCTGGCACACATAGTGAAACCCCGTCTCTACTAAAAATACAAAAATTAGCTGAGTGTGGTGGCACATGTCTTTAATCCCAGCTACTTGGGAGGCTGAGGCAGGGGAATCACTTGAACCCAGGAGGCAGAGGTTGTAGTGAGCTGAGATCGTGCCACTGTTCTCCAGTCTGGATTGCAGGGCGAGACTCTGTCTCAAAAAAAAAAAAAAAAAAAAAAGAGTGGAAATATGGACACAAAATGGACACCAGAAATAGACACCAAGAAGACCACTGGAAGACACAACAAAAAAGATGGCCATCTGCAAACCAGGAGAGAGATTTCAGAGGAAACCAAAGCTACCAACACCGTGGTCTTGAACTTATAGTTCCCAGAACTGTAGGAAATAAATTTCTGTTAATTCACCCTGTGCCACTCATATTTTGTTGTGGCAGCCCTAGCAAAATAATACAGACCCTTATAAAGGGAAGCACTAATAGTTTGACTCCTAAACATTTTCAAATCACAGCACACATATAAAATGATAGTATTTTTGTAGTGTGTTGGCTTAAGTAGGTGAGGATACTCATGGCCAGAGATCAGCCCCAAGGCTCTCCCTATTCTAGTCTCTACCATCTACGCTAAGGGCTGAGGATATCAGTATCTCATGTGCATCTGTAAGCCATTCATGACACCCCAACTGGGAGGCTCTCTTCTACAAGATAAACTTTAGGAAGAAATAAAATCATCTCACAAGAAATGTTTGAAATGAAAGGTAAGAAGTTTCTCTCTATACATATATTGAAGGCTCGGGCAGAGTTTCACAATGGCTATTTTTTTTTAAAGCTTGTTGAACAGAAAGATACCAATCTAACCACCGACTTCCCTCAGTGAGCCAAACTTCAATCTCCCTTATCACTTTCACCTTCCAGCCATTCTTTCTTGATTCTCCACCTGGATTCCAGCAATTTATGCGGATAAATCTGTGAGTACAGCTCCATTGTCTGCTTTGAGTTTCTCTTCTGTCTTTGGAAACTACAAAAAATTTTTATCTTATGTCTGATTCTAGTTTTGTTTCTGGTTTTCTCTTTTAATATTTTACTTATGATTAACACGTCTTTTGAACACAGGTAATATACTGAAGGTGTGGATAGATGGTGACATCTTAATTAGATATCCAACAAAGTTGTTATTCAAACAGTATTCAAGCAACTCTTTGCCCAAAATATTATATTATGACCTACTGCATTAGGATTCATGTGTATCAATTACTTTATGGTACATAGAAACACACAAATTTCAATTGTACACTGGAAAATTTGACATTACTGAAACTATTTACTGACTATTTAGAAGACATTATTTTTACCTTGGAACAATAGGCACTAAAGTTTATTTTTTTCTGGTAAAATTCTCTTCCCAAAAATGTTAGTGGCTATTAATTTTAGGGATAATTTTACTCTCTAGCCCAGGGACATGGGGCAATATCTTAAGACATACATTTTGATTGTCATGCCTTGGGGTTGTTGGGTGGAGGACAGGGATACTGCTGCACATTACAATGTATAGGACAAACCCATACGATGAATATGATCCAATATTTGAACAAGAAATATGGTCCAAAATTTCAATAGTGTCAAATTTTTTAAAAGTCTGGTTAACACCTGTGAAACAATATTCAAAATTGTCTAATCAAAAGCTGTGTCTTGTTGCAAGTTGGAATGTAATGTAATTTAATAATGTTTCAGTCTTAATTTTTTCCCTCATATCTAGGTTGAATTCATCCACATACCTCTTGTCAGAATGAATAGCAGGTAGATATAAAAGAGGATTTCACCTGAGGTCAGAAGTTCGAGACCAGCCTGTCCAACATGGTGAAACCCCATCTCTACTAAAAATAGAAAAAAATAGCCAAGTGTGGTGGCGGGCACCTGTAATTCCAGCTACTTGGGAGGCTAAGGCAGGAGAATTGCTTGAACCTGGGAGGGGGAGGTTGCAGTGAACCAAGATTGCACCACTGCACTCCAGCCTGGAATAAAAAAAAAAAAAGAATTTACTTCCCAGTACAGGACTGAATGGTCAACTGATAAACCTGTAATTTTGTCTTGTGTTAGTCCACTGGCATAACTGGCCCTAGGAAACAACTGTATATGAAGATTTTTTTTTTTTTTTTTGAGACAAGAGTTTCACTCTTGTTGCCCAGGCTGGAGTGCAATGGAGTGATCTCGGCTTGGCTCACTGCAGCCTCCACCTCCTGGGTTCAAGTGATTCTCCTGACTTAGCCTCCCCAGTAGCTGGGATTACAGGCATGCACCACCCACCCGGCTAATTGTTTTTGTATTTTTAGTAGAGATGGGGTTCCACCATGTTGACCAGGCTGGTCTCAAACTCCTGACTTTAGGTGATCCACCAGTGCATTAAAAGAACCCCCTCCCTTTTTATAATTCTCTTCTACTAAATTCAAGTTCATTTAGGATAGAGTGTATTAAATAGTATCATAGAACATATGTACTCTGAATCTCTGCTATCTTATTTTTTTTTCTGCCTTTCATCCTCTATAAATCCATATTCCAAATTTAGAACCAGTGTGTGTATATATATATATGAGTGAATACACACGTGCGTGCGCGCACACACACACACGTGTCCCCAGCCAAATCACATGTTGAATAGTCGTCCCCAGTGTTGGAGATGGGGCCTGGAGGGAGCGAATTTCTCATGATTGTTTTAGTACCATCTTCTTGGTACTGTACTTGCAATAGTGAGTGAGTTCTCGGGAGATCTGGTCATTTAAAAGTGTGTGGCTCCTCTCCTCTCTCTCTCTCATTCCTGCTTTCACCATAAGATGTGCCTGCTCTCCCTTCACCTTCTGTCATGATTGGAAGCTTCCTGAGGTCTCACCATAAGGAGCTGCTACTATACTTCCTGTATAGCCTGCAGAACTGTGAGCCAATTAAACATATTTTCTTATAAATTACCCAGTCTCAGGTATTTCTTTACAGCAATGTAAGAACAGCCTGATATAATGTGTGTATCAACCTAAAAATTGTATGAGACCTTTTATTTCTCCTAAATTCCTTTTTCCTCCCACCTGCCCCAGACATTTTGATCTGTTAGTTCCTTTTTTTTTACACAGTGCCCAGCAGCCTGGCCTTTTTACACTTCTTCCCAAAATGCCTCTCTGACACTCTTCTCTATTACGTGACTCTAACCCAGTTTCTGCCTTCCAAATTGCACAACCATAAGTTCATTTCTTTTTTTTCTTGGAAGAAATACATTTACTCAGGTCTTTTTTTGCACATACTTTGTTACATGCACTTTAATTGAAAAAATTCATGTCCATTCTAAGAAAATCCCTGCCCGAAAAAGAAAACCTTGACCAAAATACTTTGTTCTTTTTTTTTTTTTCCATAGAAATGAAATAAATGGAAGGAAAAAAAAAATCCCAGATGTTTGTAGAGAGCATGTATAATTACACTGGGTACAAATGAGAAAATTCTAGCAGATACGTACATTGACTTCTGAAAAGATAAAGAGGCTTCTGTTTTCTTTATAAATAAGTCTTGAAAGACATTCATTTCCGGATGGCAATATCATATTGTGACAAAGAATAGCTTTAAACATACATACTTAAACATTACAATTTATATGATATTACTACAAGGCAGCATACCCACATATCCCCAATATGTTTTTACACTAGGAAAGATAATTCACAGAAAACACATCTAACACACACCTAGCAGACTCACACAAACCAAGCACACATACCCACAGACATAAACATGAATATGCACACACATGCTCTATATCTATACAAATATTTTCTTTAAATGGCACTACATTTTCTGTACTCACTAACTTTTCTTTTTCTATCATCCACACTTATTTTTAGATAACATCTATACTTCTCTGCAATATTTTCCTCTTACAGAATGACTCACAGGATTGACTGTGGTGTTCTGTCCCTGGCTTCAGTTCCTGAGTCTGGCAGGTTATTTAAGGCAACACTATTTATCTACCAACCAAAGTCTTCTCACCGTGTAGCCACATCTTTCATGCCAAAGGCACAAGCTCTCCTCAGGCAAAGTTCATGAGGGTGGCCTGAGCTATCATTTATAGGTGGTATTTGTTCATTTTATTTTTGTTACATCAAAAAGTATATTCAAACCAAGATTGGTTTGTTTTGTTTTGTGTTTAAACATTTATGTGCTTTTATCCAAGTATACAAGTATATTCCTTACTTTTTCCAAGGAAGCAATGTTGTAGCTAGCAACAACTGTATACATAAAATTTTAACCATCTGTTATTCCTTTAACTAAACAATACCAAGATTAAAGAGTCTACCAGTAGTTTACAGGAATACAAGAATAAGCCTACTGCTGACAGAATAAAAAGTGTGTGCACATTTACACAAGGATAGTACTCATTTTTCTTCAACTTTTAGCAAACTGGTGTAGAAGTAAACAGACACTTTCTAAATATTAAAAATTAAATTAAATTAAATCAGATTCACCAGAAACATGAGATGTTTACATTGAACTTCGTGTTGCTTTTCACTGTTTCAAACATGAGACATATTCCTATACGTGGCTTTATTGTAGCAGTTCTTACCATTTGCTCTACGTAATTATACATTGGTCATATTCATTTTGTAGAATTTCTTATAAATGTACTGCTAAGAAGTAATCTTTCCCAAAGCAAGCATCCATTATTCATCTTCCAATCTGTCTTTAAGCACAGAGCTATGGCAGAGACTTACCCTCTATCAATATATTATACAAAGAGAAGGCTATTGTTTACATGTGTCAGCTATGCTGTGATCTCTTGAACTTATGCTTTTTCAGGGGGTGCTACAGTTAGGCAGTGGAACAATGCAAGCTTTCCAGTTTGACCAAAACATTTTAAAGAGAAAAAGTATGATTTATGAAGTAGCTACTAAAAATATGCCATCCAGTTATGGCCAAAATATAAAGTAGTATTTGTATTCCACAAAGGAATCTGTGATTAGGCAAGTGCTGTAACTGATGTTTATTTTGCCACTTAATTCTGAGACAAATTATTACCTCTCAAATGAATGCTGATAGAAATAAACCAAATGTGTTTTTTATTATATCTATTAATAGTTGAATTCTAAACAAGATGGTTTAAAAATTTGTTTCCTTTCTAAATTGTAACTGTAGATGAAATTTCTAGAATCAGTATTGTGGGACATATGTAAATTGCTTTATCACTACATATTTAGTGAACATGGATGCTGGCATACTGGCCTCCTTACCATAGGCAATTTCTGATGTCCTAGGGAATGCTAATCAATTTATGAACCGGATGTTACTTCCACATATGGCTTAGAAAGGCTGTAATCTCTATGATTGAAGCCCATGAGACACTTCTGATTTTCAAGATAGGGTTTTTTTATGAATTTATTTTTATGGACACATTAAATTATGTATGCATGAGGCTCCTTCAACACACTTTTTCACAGGGAGCATGATAAAGTTTTTAGTGTAGCTTCAGCTTCCTAAAAAACTACCAATAATACAATTATGGTAAAATTACCCTATAATTGTAGTTGCTTCTTTAAAACACCACGTGTAAAATGAAAACTGTTTTAATGGGCAATACATACCATTAAGATCTCATTTTTGAAATCTATACTCAGTAAAGCCCATTTATTGTTTGGTGCATATAAATTTTATTTTGAAGAAATGTTTTTAACTCAAATAGATTTGCCTTGCATTATAATTACAGGAGAAATCCTATCGATGTGAATAAACTCTAAAGATAAAAATTTAAATAAAAATAAAGATCAAGCACTGACTTCTGATATCAATTTTATTATATCTGTTATATCTATTATTGACTTGGTATTCTGAGTTGTGTTGTGGTAATAGTAGTGGTGCTAAGAGAAGCTCTTATTTCAGTTAAAATATGACGTGTGATCCATTCAAAATACACATATTTATACTTTATCTGAGCAGATTTTATCTAAAAAGTAGCATAAGAAAAACAGGTCTATTACTCATATCTGCAAGACTTGTGACAAAAGTACAAGTGGAGGCCTACATTTCAAATGCCTAAATACTTACAATTTAGAAGACTAGTCAACAAGCTACTACATAAAGTATGTTTTATCTTTCTCTCTCAACAAAAATACTTTTGTATTGACAGAATAAAAAATATGTGTAAAAGCTCTGGTTTTTGACTGAAAGTCAGCAAAATATCAAAGGTGACTATTAAGTATTATTTTACTTGTTGATGCTCCAATAATTTTAATACTAAAATATAAGCCTGGAAAGTTTATAGATTATCATATAAATGTATATTTCATAAAATTTAATTTTCTTTGCTTGATTGGAGTCCACCTTTCAGTATGAAGAGACCATTCAATCTACTTTCCATAATGCATTCCACTTTCTCTATCAACTTTACCTGGTATCCCCAAGGTCAAAACACTTTTCATCAACTTCTCTATAAAGAATCAACTTTCTTCTAGAATTCTTTTGGAGTCCAAGAATAGTTAGAATATTCCAGGTTTAAGACTTTAAAGGTCCTAACTTTTGAACTCTGCTGTAGTTACTTGCCTCCAGAGGGATCTGTTGTCTCCAATTACTGAATAAGTCTAAGGTTCTTAATAAACATAGATCAGCGTGATCTTACCTTTTGATATGAAATAGTTTTATTTTTGCTAACTTCAAGTAACCTGTAATTTGTTTTGATTACCTCTTTGATTTATGAGTTATTTTGAAAAGCCTTAATTTCCAATTGGATTTTTTTTTTTTTTGAGACAGTGTCTCACTCTGTCTCCCAGGCTAGAGTGCAGTAGTACAATATTGGCTTACTGCAACCTCCGCCTCCCAGATTCAAGAGATTCTCCTGCCTCAGTCTACTGAGTAGCTGGTATTATAGGTGTGTGACACCACATTTGGCTCATTTTTTGATTTTTGATTTTTAGTAGAGACCGTGTTGGTCAGGCTGGTCTCAAACTTCTGACCTCAGGTGATCCGCCCATCTTGGCCTCCCAAAGTGCTGGATTACAAGTGTGAGTCACCATGTCTGGCCTAACTGTATAATTTTTAAACAGCTATACATGGAAGCAAAGATTAGGTATGAGGTGAGTGTGAAAGTAGTGGAAAGACCTGGAAACCTCTGTTTTTCAGGTCTCTTTGGATGAGAGCAGAGGAGAGGCCATTCTCTCCCAAGCACATGACCTGGCAGAAATTTTGCTCATCGGAGCTGCTGATGCCCAATTGGATCCAGTGGCCTCCCAAAAGTCTCCAAAATGACTAAATGCAGGAGAGAGACAAGTAATTTCATTCTCTATACACATTAATTGTTCTCTGTCTGCACAGGCTGGGAATTTGCAATCCCTTGCCTCAAAATCTAATTCATATTTTTTATTTCTCCAGCTAAACAGGAGAAAATATGGCAGCTCTATTCTGGAGAGACTATGCCTTCAGAACAACAGATATTGTCTCTAGAATTTATCAAAAAGATCATTTTAGTTGTGTGGTACTGCAGTAAAGGATGGGAGAATAAATATCCATGATAATGTGTGATCAGACTGCTATAGAAAGTGTAAACTGAAATACACAGGTGTGTTCAAAATTTAAAAATATATTATAGTGTAGTTAATTTTTTTATTAAGTGCAGTAGGCAAAATAAATAAATAAAAAATGGTATGTTAACAAATTTTACATTGAAAATTCCTTGGGAAAGCACTATGTTGGTGACATACAGTCTTTTAATAACTCTAACAAAACTAGTTGTTTTTTCCCCATTGGGAGAACACATTAATGTTTTTTGGTTTTGCTTTGGTTAAAAACATGTTGAAGTCGTTTGGCTACTATTTAGGGTCATGTTGTAAAATATATACCTTTAACCAACAGGATTATGTTAAACCCAGTAAGATGCTCAGGCTGAAATGCACAAGGAGATGAAGATTCATTTGTGAGATAGCAAATTTGTGTCTCCCATCTCATGCCTAAGCTTATGCCAAAAGGCAGTAATTTTTCCAACTATTTAAATTGATATTTTAGTCTCATTCACATCTTTTTGAAAGGCAGAGTTGAATTAGTACAAGTGAAATGTGTGTTCAACTTGATGTCAGTTTGCTTCCCATGTTTTAAGTTAGAGTTTGAAAAATTCTACCAACTTGCACGCAATTGAAGAATCACCAGACTTGTGGTGTGTCGTAATGAAACACACTGGCAATTCATGTTTGATAAGAATACAATTTCATTATTCTTGATATTTTGGAAAGACTTAAATCAATTTTTTTAAGTCAGTACATATAAAATGTGTCACTTCTTATTTTTATTATTATTAACTGAATACCATGAGATTTGCTTTAATCTTACTAATTTATTTATACATCAGTTAATTTGTCTAAATGAATTTGATATTGGCTTTTGGAACAAATCCATAGAGATTATGCTTAACATTTTAAGAAAACAGTTACTGTCAAACTCAAGCAAGTGCAAGTCGTGATTCAGATTACTAACAGATGTTGAGTAGCAAAAATACATTTTCTATGTGTGTGTACATGCATATCTGTGATTTTAAAATTTAAAAAATAATTTAAGCTCGTTTCCCAATTTCCACATGCACAATACTCATAGTTATAACTTTCTGGAAGGGATTGAACCTTAATTGTAAAGTGCCAGTGCAATTCATGCTAAATATGTTCTTTCTAAATGTATTTATGCATTAAATGGGTTTAACATTGTAATATCACTAGCATAATAACTCACAATTGAATATTAATGCTGAGAGTAAAGATGCAAAGCTCTTCTACATAATGAAATCTAGAATAAAATAAAACATGTGGACCGAGCAGAGCAAAATAATGTTCTTCAAAAACAATGTTTATTATCACCTACAAAGCTGAATAATCAAAAGTTGAGGTTACAAGCAGCCAGGATCCTTAACTCTCTAACTATAAAGAAAAAGAAGAAATCATGATTCCTGTAAATATCAAAAGAAGAATGTGTCCATTATAAATTCTTTCAGTGCTGCAAGCTTAACAATATGGTATATGGTAAATATCATTTAGTCATATAATTTTATTGCTTAAAGGAATCATGGTACCCCAATCTTCTTGTTTTGTATATGGGGAAATTGTAAGCCAGTAAGATTAATTCACCTACCCAAAGTCACGCAACCAGTTATTAACCGACCAAAGTTTTAAAACCAGATATCTTAACTCACTCTTGTGATGTGATTTTTCAACTTTAGTACCAAGCAGAGTGTGCTATAAAAGATTATTTTTGGCCAGGCGTGATGTAATCCCAGTACTTTGGGAGGCCGAGGTGGGCAGATCACCTGAGGTCAGGAGTTTGAGACCAACCTGACCAATATGGTGAAACCCCACCTTTTTTTACTAAGAATACAAAAATTAGCTGGTCGTGGTGGCATGTGCCTGTAGTCCCAGCTACTTGGGAGGCTGAGGCAGGAGAATTACTCTGGAGGCGGAGGTTGCAGTGAGCCAAGATCGCGCCACTGCACTCCAGCCTGGGTGACAGAGGGAGACTCCACCTCAAAAAAAAAAAAAAAAAAATTATTTTAGGGCAGTATATATAGTAAGGACAGAGTTTTGTCAACAGGGAGTAATGGTTGTATTGCTTTAGGATTTGCCACTTAGTAACTTCTTGACATAATAAGTTTTGTTTTATAATCTTTCTTAGCCTCTATTTTATGTCTTATAATTTGGTGGTAAATATAGATGCTACCTGGAAAAGATTTTGTAAGGAGTAAATGGAAAAATTTATTTAAATGCTCAGCGCAGTGATTGGCACATGCTAAGTGCTACGTAAGTATCATTTGTCATTGTTTATGATTGTTGTTTTCTCTTCAGAACATGCTAAAAAATACAATGTGAGCCTTTGAAAATAGCTTATCTCAATAGAAGGCCTGGAATTAAGATTTTAGATGCTCTCTGATGTCATACCCCTTGAGATTTCCTACTGATCTATGTAATTTATACTATCAGTAAACACAATTATGTGAACAACTCAGTCTTTTCAGTCAAATGTGTTGAACTAGTCATTAGAATTAAAACAATCTGGACTGATATTATGAATTATATTAGTATTATTACAACACAAATGAATGACAATATGCATGTTTAAAATACTTGGCTGTTATCCCTCTGTTTCCTTTCACCTGCTGTATACATTGTGTCTTGAAGTTTCCACAGTTCTATTTTCTTCATTCTTGTTAATACTGTTCTAGACCACATGCCTGGGTTAACTCAGCAAGTGTTGTAGCTGGCTCATCTGTTTCAAACTCCTTCCATCTCTTATTGGTCTGTTTAATATTTTGCTGCAAGACTTGTCCAAAGAAATGAGTCAAGAGTGAATCCCTAATGCTTGTTCTGGCATTCAAGTTTTGCCATCCCCTGCACTTCATCAGCTTTCGTTATACTTTACTACTTATTTCTCAAACTGATAATTTCTACTCCCTCAGGTTTTCACCTTTCTGTCTCCCAGATACAACAGGTACATTTTCAATGTTTTAATCTTTAGTTATACTCTTTATCCTGCCTGAAATGTTCCTTAACCATGCTTTTCCTAGTGTCGATTGGCATTTGGTTCTATATTGAATACACTGATACTGCTTTTTCTGTTTCATAACTCCCATAAATTTATGAGCCCCTTACTGACCCAGCAACCTGAAAGCAGCAGAGACTAAGTTGTCAACCAATATTGTTAAATTTGCTTATTGGAAATAAGACAGAAATTTGAGATGTGAAATGTAAACACTGTTGTGGAGTATATGTGTGGACTGAAAGAGCACATACTTTTTTGAGCAAAACAGAAATTCTTTTCCAAATTAATCCTCAAAGCTTCATAAATACATATTTCCAGATTTCAGTTTAGTCAGGAATAATTTGGCAAGACTTTTAAATCAATTTCTAATAGATTGTAAGTTTCAGAGTAGCACATTTCCTCCTCTACAAACCCACATGCTTTTCTCACCCTATAAAGAGATGCATTATATAATTTTGGGAATTTATAGCAGGTGTAGCAGCACTTTAAGACTCACCAAGGGCCAGAGCTAACCTTGAAGTTTAGAAAGGGTATTGTTTAGAGATGGTACACGTACCTTTTCTATTTATGAGCAGTGAAACAAGTGGCAATGTTTCCCCAGGATAATTTGAATTTAATATCTCTTGTGAGAGATGTTGCACTGGAAATGCAGCCTTGCTTCTTCTAACCTCTCAGAAGAACCCCTTCGGGCTACCATCAAATAATCATTCTGGTGTTAGTCCTGAACTTAAATTCACACCAGCCCCTGAAGTTTGAGACAAAATCTGGTTAAGCAGTTCATGAAGAGTGCTCTAGAATATTTCTCTTGACATGTGAGCTCTAAACCACACATTTTTAGTTGTATTTGCTCTTCCCAAATGCTATTAACAGGGGAAATCATGATAGATTTGTTCCAGCAAAGTGTATTTTACATACAAAAATAAACATTTTACATTTTTTATACATCTCCAAAAGTGATTATATGACACAAGAACAGCTAACAAAACTTGCTGACTGTTTTGGACATAATTTCTTAGACTAAAAAAATGTATAATCGTTGGAGGAGATGCTTGCAATGATAGTAAGCTAGACTAGAACAGAAAATTAACCAGGAAGCAAATTTTCTCTCATTCACACTTCACATAAACTAGAGTGTTACTATGCCATTTATATATTTACATTCTTTGAAGTACCTAAAGTTACACATAGATTAGATAGTGAGTACTGGCTAAAGGATAAGATAAAGAGAATGTTACACATCTGTTTTGTTGGGTTGAGACTATACTAAAATATAAACTTAATCTATTTTTGTATTATTTTGATGACAAGCAAGAAATAATATTTTCAGAATAATAAGGTTTGCATATTGGCTAAACATTTTCATAATTCATTTTATTTAACTTACAAAATACCATATATTAAAATTCACCTTATATGGAGAGCTCTCATTACCTATTTACATGAAATTATTTTATTTATTCACTTGTAACATCGTTCAGAAAAGTACACAAATTGTAAGTATATGGCTCAATAGATTTTCAAGAAATGACCAATATCAATAAAAAAAAAAAGACCATTACTAGCATACCATAAAACCCTAGGCACTTTTTCATTTAATACCTCTTCATCTTTCCAAGGACTACCATTATCCTGATTTTAAAACCATATATTAGTTTTCACTGTTTTTGAATTAAGTATATTCATGCATGATATACTCTTGTATGTCTTGCTTTTTACACTTAGCATTTTGTTTATGTAATTCAGTTAAGTGATTCCTTTAGTAGTAATTTAATTTTCTCTACTGTATAGTAATGTATTGAAAAGATATTATACAATTTATCTATTTTAGTAGATTGCTAGTTGATAGATATTTGGATTGTTTTCAGTTTTCAGTTATTAGCAAATAATGCTGCTATAAAGTTCTTGTAATTGTCTTGGCACAGGTACATATGCAATTCTGTGGGCTATATAACTGGGAGTGCAATTACTAGTTCATAGGCTATGCCTATGTCTAGCTTTAGTAGTAACTAACAAATAATTGGAAATCTTTTCATCTTTAATGAATAAAATACTGCTATATTTGAGTTTAAGTCTATTACCTTCAAATTCCCCTTCAATTTCTATGTGTTCTGCTTTCTTTCTTTTTTTACTTTTGGATCAATCTGGGGCTTTGTTGTTGTTATCATCAATCATTCTATTTTTTAATGACTTTTTGAAAATTGTTATTTTATTAATCATTAATGGTTACCCAGGAAATTACAACATAGACTCTTTAATACAATCTAGTATCATTTAATACTTTTAACACTTCCTATACAATTTGTCTTCTTTTAAGATCTAGCCTCTTGTGCTATTGTTGAAATGAATATTATAGTTCTATATTTTAAACCCCAAAATGTGACATCATCATCATTGCCATCATGGTTGTCATCATTGTCGTCATCATCATCATCATTATCATCGTGAGGCAGGTTCCATGGGCTGATTACCAACTTGTCTGAATCTGGTAAGACAGAACCCCGCCCCTGCCCCCCTCCACACACACACACACACACACACACCCCAAGTTACATGAAGTAAATTTATTACTTACAGATAGGTAGCAAGGAACAACAGAAGCCAAGAATTCATCACAAGCTGGTTCCCTAAGGCTCAGGAAAGCTTTCTAAGGTGGATGGAATCTCATCTGCACATGCCCCACTTGCATTGTAACTGAGGTACCAGGAAAGCATCCTGCTCTGGGGTTTATACCAAGGGCATTGTGACTTGGGATAACCTGTTGAAAGACATCCTGTTTTGGAGGAATGGAGCAGAACAAAGCCTGGTCTCTCTCTTTCAGCCGGTTCCTTTCTATCTCAGATATTGCATTCCCAGTACATTCTGTGGGTAATCTGGGGTACTATAAGCAAGAAAAGGGCAGGAGATTTGTTGAACCAAGACCACCTGGGAAATTTTCCTGCAACACATATCTTTATTTCAGACAAACATGTGCTTTCTAATTATGTCTATTATTTTCTGAAATTTTTTGCTGTCATTTGTAATTATTTTTCTTCCAACGAATAGTCTCCTTTAAATATTTTCCAGTGTCAACCCATTAGTGACAAATTCTAACATTTAAGGAAAAGTTATTGTCATTTCACCATCTGATTTTGCAAAATACAGAATTCTAGGTTGACAGTTATTTTATTTGAGCACTTTTAAATTGTCACTTAATAGTCTTCTGGTTTCTATTGTTTCTCTTGAAAAGAAAATTGTCAGTCTTATTGTTGCTTCTTTGACAGTAGGATGTGTTTTTTTCTTGTTACTTTTGAAGATCTTCTCTTTAAATGTGATTTTCAAAAGTCTTACTATGTTGTGTCTAGGTGTGATTCTCTTTGCATTTGTCATTTTTGGTTATTAAAGAGTCCTACATCTGTAGGATTTTTTTTTTTATCACTTTTGGCAATTTTTCACTGGCATCTCCAAATAATTATCACTTCTCTATCTCCCTCTTCTACTTAATCTCCAGTTATACATGTTTATTATCAAATTTCTCTTAGCTATGCTATATATTTTCCAGCCTTTATTGCTTCCCATGAATCAATCTGAATATTTTTATTGATCTACATTCTCTGTTTATCTTCTCTCTTCTTCTATATCCAATCTCCTATTAAACCAATCTTTTGGTATCTTAATTTTAGATATAATATTTTTAGTTTTTTAAATTTCCATGTAATTATCTTTTAAAATATATTCAGTTCTCAGGTTAAATTTCAGTCTTGTCATCTTTTAAAAATATATCAATCACAGTTATTTTAAAATCCATATGTAAGATCTAACATCTAGATAACCTTTGGGTTGTCTCTGTTGTTTTTTCTTCCCCGTGGGTTTTCAGTCATTTGGTCTTTTTTATTTGATCTAATAGTAATCCTTGATGAACTATCAGACATTGTTTATAAAGCCTTGTCAAGATTATTAGCAACACTGAACAATGAATTAAATTTGCTTTCTGCCATGCAGCTAGAGTAGGGATAAATTACCATAATACAATTTGGGATTAAACTTATGCAGAATTGGATTCAAATATTTTATTAGGGTAAATTCATGTTCAGATTTACCTTATTCCTAACTCACATCAATCCTAGAATCCCATGTGGAAGGCTGATGTGTTTGCCAGGGTCATTCTCCATTGACAGACTGAATTCTAATTCCTATTAACTCTAATCTATGAAACTTCTAAAAGTTTTGAGCTTTCCCAGCATTTTACTTAGTTTATTAGCCTTTGGCCATGAAGCTACTTAGATACTGTAAAGGGCATATTGGGGAAAGCAACACAATATGTGTGTTCACCTTAATGCACTTTCTCTTTGGGATTGTTACCCCGGAGGCCTGTATGCTCAGTCACCTGAATTCTTGAGTTTAGGTTGCCAACCACATATGGCTGCTGAACCCTCATCTCATATTCCAATTTTTCTAGCTGATGCCTCAGGCTACCTCTCTTCCATGTGTAGCTTATGATTTGGTATACAACTTATAGGAAAAGTATAGCGTACTTTTATGCTGAGCTCACTTCAGTGAGCTTTCATTCTCTTCGGAATTCTGACCTGTCAAGTCCTAGTTGCCGTGGTAGATGTTTCCTAGCTATTTTCAGGGGAAAGTGTCTTTTCTACAAGATATCTTACTGTTATCAAAAGAAGTTCAATTCAATTAATTTATACTCTGAACTATCAAATGACTAAATGACATATTTTTTAAAACATCAATCAATGCATCACAAACAGATACATATTTACACCTATAAATGTTCTGCTTTCTAAGTAGCCTATCAAAAATTATTATTATGTAACATTCAGCCAGGTTGCTGGTTTTTAAGAGGACTTCTAGAACACAATGACAAAATTTCTTTCCTCCAAAATTACAAAAATAATAATTTTGGTTAGGAAACATCCAATCGTAATGCACGTAGTTAAAATGTAACTATATGATTTTTCCTTTTAAATTCAATCACGCATACAAAAATAAATGTCTATAGTGGAAATTTGGTATCTTTTAAATAAAATAAATTACTTTTGAAATAGTTATTTATGTGACATTTGTTTATTCTTTCAAGTCACTGGCATTTTCTAAGAAATTGGTCATAAATAAACTTGTAATTTTATTCAGTTTATATTTATATAAAATATTACATACACACATACACATATGCATATATTTATAATATAATGCACAGTTAATATATTAAGCATTCTGTATCTTCTATACGGCAATATAATAGACATTTTATATATATTATAATATACATATTTATAATGTACATATTTCTCCTTGTGCCAGATGTTATTGGAGTAAAGGCCTGTGCCCTTAAATTGCTTCCTGAAAAATATACATGATGTTATAAAACATACCCACACACATAATAATAAAAAGAGATGAGATGAAGAGAAGGAAGGACTAAAAGTGCTATTTGAGCAACATTAGAAAGTATGTGCTTAGTGCACATAATGGAAATAATAGACCAGATCTCCTTCACACATTTATTTACTAAATTAACTTCACAATTTAACCAAAAGAGAAAAAGAATCCGCCATTTATTTCAATGAATCTTACAGCTGGCGGTAGCTTGACTTGGGAAATGTAAATCTGCTATTTTTCTAGAGAAGCACTGTCCAAAAGAAGTATTATGCTGGCCACATAAGTAATTTTAAATATTTTACTAACCATGCTTAAAAAGTAAAATAAATAGGTAATTTTTGAAATAAATGTTTTAAAATATTGCAACACCATCCATGTAGATTTGAAAATATGGGTCAATTAACTGAGAATGTAAATTATTAAAACATCAAAAAAGGAACTTTCTGATTTTCTTTGTGAACATGAATATTTAAAAATTAATAAACTTTATTTTTTAAAAACAGTTTTATGTTCATAGCTCAAGTGAGCAGAACTCACAGAGTTCCCATATACCTCTTTTCTACACATATCCACAATCTCTTTTAGTACCAACATCCTGCACCATAACGATACATTTATTACAATCTCTAAACATTGATATATAATCGTCCAAATTCCATAGTTTACATTAGGGTTCACTTTGAGTATTGTACATTCATTTCATAGATTTGGACAAACATACATTAATGTGTATCCATTAAAGTACTGTACGTGCAGAGTATTTTTACGGTCCCCTAAATCTTCTGTGAGGTATCTATTCATTCTTTCCCCCACCCCAACCCACACAGCTGCTGACTTATAGCGTCTATAGTTTTATTTTTTTCTAAATGACGTATCATTGGAATCACACAGTATGTTGCCTTTTCAGACTCGGTTCTTTCAGTTAGTAATATGCATTCAAGTTTCCTCCATGTCTTTTCCTGACTTGATCATTTCTTTTCAGCAAAGAACAACATTTCATTTTCTGAATGTACCACAGTTTATTTACCCATTCACCAACAAAATAACATTTTGGTTGCTTCCAAGTTTTGGCACTTATAAATAAAGCAGCTATAGACATCTATGTGAAGATTTTCATGTAGACTTAAGTTTTCAGCTCTTCTAGATAAATACCAGTGAGAGCAATGTTGCAACCTATGTTACAGTATGTCTCATTTTACAAGAAACTGGCGGCCGGGCGCGGTGGCTCAAGCCTGTAATCCCAGCACTTTGGGAGGCCGAGACGGGTGGATCACGAGGTCAGGAGATCGAGACCATCCTGGCTAACACGGTGAAACCCCGTCTCTACTAAAAAATACAAAAAACTAGCCGGGCGAGGTGGCGGGCGCCTGTAGTCCCAGCTACTCGGGAGGCTGAGGCAGGAGAATGGCGTAAACCCGGGAGGCGGAGCTTGCAGTGAGCCGAGATCGCGCCACCCAGCACCAGCAGAGGGCAGAAGGACTATACTGTTACTGCTCTGGCTCAGGGAATCCCGAGGCCTGAGCCCCCAGAACGGTCACCACTCTTCACTCCCACAGGCTGGGAGCATGTCACTGCCTGCAATTCAGTGAGCCAGCCAGGAACATATTACAGCCCCTTTAGTTCCGGCCCACAGCTCTGTGAGCCATCCGGGAAACTGTTACAGTTCCTTTTGCTCCTGCCTTTCGGAGGGTCCTGAGTTCTTGTCTTGTATCCAGAAAGAATGAGGTCATGCTGACAACTGGAAGGTGAGCAAGGTGGAGAAGAATTTTATTGGGTGATTGAACAGCTCTCAGAGGAGAGGAGACATGAAGTGTATAGCTCCCATCTGCAGGTGGGTAGTCATGATGAAATCTGAGGCTGGCTGAGTCCAGGGGTTTTAGGAACTCAGAATGAAGTGTGTGATGATTGATCCATGAGCAGGAGGAAGTATGTGCTAATTGGTCCGTGGGTAGGCCCAGAAAAAGCACCGCTTGAATGGCATCAAGGAATTTCTCACTTCAGTTCATAGACTTCACCTGGAACTGGCAGTCCAGTCCCCAGGCTTCAGGCCCTCCCTGGCTTGAACGTGGGGTTTCACCAAGGACCTGCCCCTTCCTGCCTATGAACCTATCTGCTCTCACTATCATCAACTTGGCATTCTTTTCAGCAATGAATGAAAGTTCCTGTTGCTTCACACTCATCAGTTTTAGATTTCAGCCATTCCAATAGATGTATAGTGGTATCTCATTATTATTTTAATTTCTGATTCTCTTATGACACATGATGCGAAACATTTTCCATATCATTTACTTATCATTCATACATTTTCTTTAGTGAGCTGTATGTTCAAGTCTTTGGCCCATTTTTTAACTGGGTTGATTGCTTTCTTATTAAGTTTTAGAAGTTCTTTGTATGTTTTGGATAACAGTCCTTCATAAGATGTGTCTTTGGCAGTTATTTTCTCCTAATATTTGGCTTGTATTCTCCTTCTCATTGCCTTTCTTAGAGAAGAAGTTTTTAATTTTTATGTAATCCAGCTTGTCAATTATTTATTTTATGTAACAAGCCTTTCATGTTTTACATAGTTATGGCCATGGCCATACTTAAAGTTATCTACGTTATCAATAAGATTTGGATGTCTTGTCTCCTTCAAATATCATGTTGAACTGTGTTCCCCAATTTTGGAGGTGAAGCATCGTGGGAGGTGTTGGAAAGTGGAGGCACATTCTTCATGAATGGCTTGGTGCTACTCCTTGTTCTTTGTGTGTATGTGTATGTGTGTGTGTGTGTTTTGAGATGGAGTTTCACTCTTTTTGCCCAGGTTGGAGTACAATGGCATGATCTTGGCTCACTGCAACCTGTGCCTCCTGTCATTCTCCTGTCCCAGCCTCCCAAGTAGCTGGGATTACAGGTATGCACCACTATGCCCAGCTAATTTTGTATTTTTAGTAGAGACAGTGTTTCTCCATGTTGGTCAGGCTGGTCTTGAACTCCCGACCTCAGGTGATCCACCTGCCTCGGCTTCCCAAAGTGCTGGGATTACAGGCCTGAGCCACCGTGCCCGACCTTCACCCCTTGTTAATGAGAAAGTTTGGTTGTTCTGTTAGTTCACGTGAGAACTTATTGTTAAAAAGAATCTGGAACCTTATTCTCCCTCTCTTGTTCCCTCTCTCACCATGTGAGATGCCTGCTTCCACTTTGCCTTCTGCCCTGAGTGAAGCTTCCTGTTCTTTATCAGAAGACAAGCAGATACTGGTGCCATGCTTGTATAGCCTTCAGAACCCTAAGCCTAATAAACCTCTCTTCTTTATACATTGCCCAGTCTCATGTATTCCCTTACAGCAATGCAAAATAGACTAACACAATTATCTTTTAGGAATTTTATTTTTGTGTTTTATGTTTAAATCTGTGGTAATTTTGACTTAATTTTTGCTAAGTGAGTAAGATCTGTGTCTAGATTTATATTTTGGAATCTCAATGTCTAGTTATTCCAGCACCATCTGTTGAAAAGACTATCTTTGCTTTATTATATTGCCTTTGTGCCTTTGTCAAAAATTAATTGACTTTATTTATGTGGGTCTGTTTCTGGGCTCTCTATTTATTCCATTGATCTAGTTGTCCATTCTTGTGCATTTGCAAATAGCACAATATCTTAACTATTGCAGCTTTATAGTAAGTTTTGAAGTAGGATAGATTCAGTCCTCTGACTTTGCTCTTTTCTTTCTACACTGAGTTGGCTATTCTAAGTCTTTTATGTTTCCATATAAATTTTAGAATAAGTTTGTCAATATTCACAAAATAACTTTCAGGGATTTTTCTTGAGATTGCATTGAATCTATAGATCAAGTTGTGAGAGTGAGCATCCTTGTCTTGTTTCTTGGACGGAATGCTTTCAACTTTTCCTCATTCAGTATGATGTTGGCTGTGGGTTTGTCATATATGGCTTTTATTGTTTTGATGTATGTTCCTTTGATGCCTAATTTGTTGAGAGTTTTTATCATGAGGCAATGCTAGATTTTATCTAATGCTTTTTCTGCATCTTTTGAGATGATCATATGGTTTTTGTTTTTAATACCGTTTATGTGATAAATCACATTTTTGATTTTTGTAAGATGAACCATCCTTGAATCCACAGAACAAAACCCACTTGGTGGTGGTGTATTATCTCTGTGATGTGCTCCTGGATTCTGTTTGCTACTATAGTGTTGAAAATTTTGGCATCTATGTTTATCAGGGATATTGACCTACAGTTTTCTTTCTTGTTGTTGTTTCCTTTCCTGTGTTGTCATCAGGGTGATATTGCTTCAAAAACTGAGTTAGGAAGGGTTCCTTAGTTTCAGTAGGATTGGAATGTACATGTACCAGTTCTATGTACATCTGGCAAATTTTGGCTGTAATTTAAAAGCTCATTTGGCTATATTTTAAAAGCCCATCCAAAAAGTTCCAGGCTTTTTTTTCAACTGAGAGATTATTTTATTACAGATTCAGTTTCATTGCACATTATTGCTGTGCTCAGGATGTCTACTTCTCCTAGCTCAATCTAGGGAGCTTGCATATTTATAGGAATTTATTTCCTCTACATTTTTTAGTTTGTGAGCATACAGATGCTCATAGTAGTCTGATAGTCTTTTTATTTCTCTGGTATCCATTGTATTGTCACCTTTATCTTTTAAGTGCTTATTTGAATCTTCTTTCTTTAATTCTTTTTCAATCTGACTAGTGGTTTATCAGTTTTATCTCTTCAAAGAAAAAAAAATTGTTAATCCTTTGTATTTTGGCTTTTGTTGTTGGTCTCAATCTCATTTAGTTCTGCTCCGGTCTTTGTTATTTCTTCTCTTCCACTCGCTTTGAGTTTGGTTTGGTTTTATTTTTCTAGCTCCTAGGGGTGCAGCATAAAGTTGTTAATTTGAGATCTTTCTGTCTTTTTCATGTAGGCATTTAATGCTTTAAACTTTCCTCATAACATTGTTTTTGCTGTATCCAAGAAGTTAGGGTATGTTGCATCTCTATTCTCATTCATTTCAAGAAACTTTTAATTTCCACCTTAATTTTATCATTTACAAAGATCATTCTGGAACAGGTTGTTTAATTTCCATGTATTTGTATGTTTTAAGAGTTCCTCTTGATATTAATTTCTAGTTTTATTCCACCATGCTCTGAAAAGTTACTTGATATCATCTTTTTAAAAAATGTATTGAGATTTGCGTTATGGCCAAGCATTTGGTCAATTTTGGAAACCTTTTTCTTTTTTCTTTTTTTTTTTTTGAGATGGAGTTTTTCTTTTGTTGGCCAGGCTGGAGTGCAATGATGCAATCTCGGCTTATTGCGGGTTCAAGCGATTCTCCTGCCTCAGACTCCTGGGTAGCTGGGATTACAGGTATGTACCACCACTCCCAGCTCATTTCTGTATTTTTAGTAGAAACGGGGTTATTGGCCAGGATGGTCTCCATCTCTTGACCTCGTGATACACTGGTCTCGGCCTCCCAAAGTGCTGTGAGCCACCGTGCCTGGCCCAGATTTTTTATTTGGTTGTATAGTTTAACCTCCAGTCTAGTAGGTGGTGCTTATGGGCGAGAGCTGCTGGCTGTGGCAGAATCTGATGGGTATGAGCTTGATCTTTTTTTCTGGGAGGGACTCTCTGTTGTCATAAATGAGGGGCTTGTCTGCAGAATGCTCAATGTCCTGAGTTCCCTGCTTAGTACCTGGTGGGGGACAAAGCTGGGTGGAGTTGGAACTCCAAGCTCTTTCTTGGATACCCCAATGATGAGCCAAAGCACTTGCCCTCATAGCGGTGGCCAGGAGAGCTCATGGTGAAGTATACCCAGGTCCCTGCTGAGGGTACTGTACCAGCTATACCTCCTGGGCACTGTACCAGCTATACCTCCTGGGCAGACAGAAATATGGTATATCTCCCTATCACACTCCTTCCCAAGAGCTTGTAATTTTTTGGTTCAGATAGACACTGTCATTTATCTCCAGATCGCAGTATAAGCAATGGCTGTGAAAAATGCCTATGTTGTGGCTACTGCCAAAATGGCTCCAGGGTGGAACCTTTCCATCAGCCCAAAACAGACAACTTTGTGGCTCACCTGTGTTCCGCTGCAGGAGGACTGCTGCTCCATGTAGGGAGGCAGAAGGGGCTCTCCCCTTTGTGCAGTCCTGGGCCAGTGAACACACCATCATGTGGGGTGCAGCCATGCATAATAGCCCTGGAATGTCCAGCCTTTGGTGTAGCTGCACTAACCCCTTTGGAAACAGCTGTGGCTGCATCCATTGGGGGTAAAAAGAGACACCCCCCTTTCCTTGTTCATTCCCAGGAATGTGTGCTCCTTGGCCACTGGGATGGAATCATACTCCTCCTTTACGGGGTCTAGTACCACACTTGTGTCTCTGTTGGGAGGAGCACAGTCACTTTCAGTTCACAAGTGGGGAGCTCTCAAGCAGAGGAGAGCACACTCTCTGGCTTCCTTTGTCCTAAGGGGCACTTTGGTGTGCTGCAATCTCTCTCCCCCTAGGAGCAGCCCACCCTACAGATTAGATCTCTGGGAATCCCACAGATCCCCTGGATCCTGCTAGTCCTTTGTGATTGCTGCAGGCTGAGCAGAGTCTGGGGAAAGTTTGCAGGAAGACTACTGACGTGGTGATACAAGGGTTGAGAATGCCTGGGCAGCATAGAGGGATGCACAGTGAGTGTACATCCATCATGGTATTCATCTTCTCAGCTCAATTCTGCGGGGATAGTGAATGAAACTGTGTAAACTGCCAGCCAAGGACTCTGCCCTGAGAGAGCTCCCAAATTTCTCAGGGCTTGGACTCATGACAGTAGAGGTCTCTCTGACAGTTTGAAAGTCAGCAGTGTGCCACAGGGATGGGGGAAGCCGTACAATGCCTCCACCTACCCTTTTTCTGGGACTACAAGATGTTCAGGGGTAAATTTCTGCCAAACTCCACCTTCCTTTGTATGTTTCCCATCTTCTCCAGCTTCTTCCTTTAGGTTCTCTGATATATTCTAGCACTCTTCACTCAGTATGCCACTTGGGCCGTGATTTTTCACCTGTAACTTTGATTCTACTTTCTGAGGAGAACTGGTGTCTGATGTCTCTAGTCAGCCATCTTGAGGGAAAAAGCCCCAAACACTTAGCAAATTATTTTATTTATTTATTTATTTATTTATTTATTTATTTATTTATTGAGACAAAGCCACACTTTGTGGCCCAGGCTGGAGTACACTAGTGTGATCTCAGCTCACTGCAACCTCTACCTCCAGGGTTCAGGTAATTCTTGTGCCTCAGTCATCCGAATAGCTGGGATTACAGGTATGAGCCACCATGCCCAGTTAATTTTTGTATTTGTAATAGAGATGGGGTTTCACCATGTTGGTCAGGGTGGTCTTGAACTCCTGACCTCAAATGATCCACCTTCCTCAGCCTCCCAAAGTGCTAGGATTACAGACATGAGCCACCATACATGGCCCAGCAAGTTATTTTAAATTTCTGGTTTGATAATTCCAACATTCTTGCGATATCTTCTTTCTTTGCTTCTGATGCTTGTTCAGTCTCTCCGAACTGTGTTATTTTTGCCCTTTAGTATGGCTTGTAATTTTTTGTTAAAAGTGGGCATAATTTACAGGGTGAAAATAACTGTAGTAATTAAATCTTTAATAATGTCATGGTTACAGTATGGGGAAAGCAGGTAATCTATAGTCCTATAATTAGGCCTCAGTCTGTTGGTGAGCCTGTGCCCCAGACTAAAATCTTCGCCAGCACTACTCAGGTTCTACGCTTGCCTCAAACACACCTTGGGTGCAAGAGGATGGCTTGAGGGTCCTAGAGTTAAATATTTCCTTCTCCTTTTTTCTAGGCTCTGATAACAGGTTAGGCTCCGGTAGAATAGTTTCTCCTGAGGCTCCTGAGGGCAGGTCCTTTTTTTTTTTTTCCATAAAACAGAATTCTCTGGATTATTCCAAAATGATTGATTTTCCCCTCTCCCTGCCAGAAGCATGGGGGAGACTTTTCTGATATTTTCCGTGAGAACTAATGTCCTGGAGGTGAACCTCACAAAAGTGTGAGGGCCTCTCTACGACCAGACCCGCTTGTTGTTTTTCACACACAGGCCTGTCCCCACAGAGCCCCCAGGAATTCATCAATTACAGTTCGGCTTTTTCTAACCTGGCACTGATTCTCACAGAGATTTGTGGTCAGGAGTTTCTGCTCTAGTGAGTTGTGATTCTCTGTGTTCACCTGTTGGTCTCTCCAATTTTGGAGGTGGTGATTCGACTTGTGATCACTTCTCTGATGGATCTGAGAATTGTTGATTTTTCAGTTTGTTCAACTTTTTACTTGTTGTTAGAGTGGCAGCTTCTAAGCTCCTTACATACCAGACTGGAAGCTGGAAGTGGTTAAATCATTTTGATAATACATCTTATTATTAACCAAGTTATTCACATGTCATCATTTCAACTTGTAGTACTAGCCTCATTGCATGTGTTCAATACCCACATATGACTGGTGGCTCCTATATGAACAGCACAGTCCTAGAAATCCCTTCACTGGTGCTCAGATATGGTCTTTCC
Organism: Theropithecus gelada; assembly: GCF_003255815.1. NCBI lineage: Eukaryota > Metazoa > Chordata > Mammalia > Primates > Cercopithecidae > Theropithecus > Theropithecus gelada. The sequence continues at coordinate 117,357,175 of NC_037673.1, forward strand.
TAATGATGAAAGAAATACTGAGAGATAGTCTATTATCCTCTAAAGTGGCACCCTTCTGAGAAATTTTAAGGGTAATTTTGACTATGACTACTTTGAAAATATTTATTAAGTTTAGACAAAAATCCTGTGAAAGTTGTAAAACATTTTAACTCCAACCGAGAGTTTGAGGGAGGCATATTCCATTAAGGTGACATTTAAGAGGGTTTTTTTTTTTTTTTTTTTAAATAGAATGAATAAAGTTTAAGAACCTAGAAATCCTATGAGTGGAGTTAGTACAGCTGTAGTATAAGCGGAATTACTGGAGCTGAAAGAAATCAGTTGTGTGCTGTGAAAAGAGGTGCTTCCATTTGGCCGGGTCTAATCCACTTCCACACCCCCAACATAGATGATCCTCTTATGTGGGAACACTTTGCTTCCAGAGTGTACTTTTACTTGGCCTGTTTAATCGGGAAATCAAAACCCATTATTGTCAATTTGGGTCTATATAACACCTATTTAGCAAGAACTCTTAGGAGTTAGATAATATGTTTTTCTTCGAGCAGAAAAAACACGTTAGTAAATAAAGAAAAGAGCTCTTACAATCAAGGGAAACTGTAAAAATGTAGCCTATTTGCCTAGCTATTGCTAATTCTGAAGTCATTGATTTTTATTAAATCTCAAATCAGCATTCGAATTCTACGTTAAACTCTTTTTAAACAGGTTATTGATAATGTCTATTTTGCTCTGTTGAAAATGACACTAAAATTCCTGTAAAAACTCTCAACTTCTATGGTGTGATATACTTCTTTTTAAAATGTTTTTTATTTTGATAGAGGATAAGTCTCTCTAGGTGCCACAGATGACAAATATTTTTCAGCTGAAGTTAGCAATTTAAAAATTCTTAAGCTATTGTGTCAATATCCTGTTCCTAACATTACCAATGTATACATTTTCAAGAGGCAACGTTTGCACATGTTAAAAAAAACATATTGTTCAAATACTATAATGCATTACTTCAGACTCTCATTTATTGGATTTAGGTAGCTGTGTGTAGTTCAATTAAATGCTTTAAATGCTTCATATGTTTTTATATTGGTATTCCCATGATTTTATCATACTTTATCATATGAAACAAAGGAGTAAAATGCCATATATGCATACATAACAATTTTTTATGGGGGCAGAATGCATGGAAATCATGTATTTGTTATCCTTTATAAAACAAATATGGATACTCCCTGCCTTCCTCTAAGACTTTACAAACATTCCCTTACATATCACGTCATTCAAATATGGTTATGTTGGTTCATATAGGAACCAATGGTACTGCTTATAAGAGACCTGAGGTGAAGAGAATGAGCAGTAAAATGGTGAGTAGAAGATGGATAAGATTTTTTTTAAGTTAATTCAAGGAAATTTACAAACCATCAGTTATGTTTCAGTTCCTATCCTACGATTTGGATATAAAAGATGGACTTTGACCTCTAGATGCTCACAGTGTAGAGAGGTAAGACAAAAAATCACATACATATTACAGAAGTATGAATATCATGGTATGGGAGCAGAGAGAAGTGAGAGCTTTGATCCACTTGGAAATAGTAAGGATGGCTTATCAGAGAAGATATGTCTGGGTTGAGACTTAATGTGTTGTAGAAGTGTTTCCAAATAATAAAAATGAATGAAAGGGGTAGGAATTCTTGAAAGAGGGAATGGCAGTTTTATTTTAAGGGATCTCTCTCTTTTGTCCAGATCAATGTCTTTAACTTGCATAGAATTTGGGAATAAGGCAAGGCCTAGTTGGGCGAGACATATAGAGAAGAAGAGAAAAGTGAGAGGAGAATCAGAGGACTATTGTAGGGTCATTAAGGCAGTCAGTTTAGGAAAACAGAACATCGTGTCTGGAGATACTCCCATAGGCCATTGCTGACTAGAAACAGATCTTTTTGTTGTTGTTGTTGTTTTTGTTGTTGTTGTTGTCCATGAGTAGGGAAAAAAGCTGTAAAAGTGTGGGTGGAAAGGTGTCCTTTCTGAGGTTTAAGATAGAACTGAGTTTTTTTTTTTTTTTCCCGAATAAAATACAAATGATTTTTGATTATTTGAATGCAGAGTGAAGGCTGAGAAATAATAGGAGATGAAGTTGAAAAGTTGGCAAAGGCTAAAATTGTGAAGGACTGTATACATCGTGCTAAATAACTGAGATTATAACTGGTATATTGTAGGTATATTTGCTTTTTGGAAAACCACTGGCTTTACTGTGGAAGGTGCTTTGAAGAAGGGTAGTCTGGAAGCAGTTGGACCCACTGGGGTCTACATCTGTAGCTCTAGTGAAAGATAATACAACTGAAATTCTGGTGGGAGGGCTGCAAAGGATGTAGGTGGATAACATACATTTTATAAGGCAGAAAAAAGTAGAGCTTAGAGAATAACAGGTTAGAAATTTGTGTGCTGCTAAGCATGTTTGTTGCTAAGGATGTAGTCTCTTTTTGTTGTACAATCAGTTCAAAAGACATCAGGCTTATTAAGAACTTAGATTTAAAATGAAAATTCATTATATTCTAAAAGGCCAAGGACAAATCACATAAATCCTCTAATAAATTCCCAAATCAGAGAGCATCCACACCTTTTTTAGCATTAAGCTTTTTCAAATTTTAGCTTTTAGTGAAGAATGCTTAATGCTAGATTTCCACAATCTAGTCCTGCCTTTATTTTGATAGACTCAATTTAATAAATTTATTGATATTTATTTCTACGTTCATGCCATAGAAATTTTGGATGGATGCTGCTTTTCTAAGTCAGGGTCGTGAGTTGCATTGAAAGTCAGTAAAAGCAATCTGCTCTCTTTCTGTAAATAACACTGTTTTTATCATGCAGTATTCACTTTCCTTATGTTTAGGTAAAACAAATACCACTTTTTCTACTGAACATTATGATGGCAAATAAGACATGACTTAGATACTTCATGTCCAAAAGAATAGTGGTGGAGCACTGAGTGGACTTTTAGGGAACCATGTATGATGCCTTGTGGGGACAGGATTTTCTCCAGTGGACCTCTCTTAGAATTATAGCTGTGTGGAATGCAGTCACAGAGTTCCAGCAGAGATGAGGGAAGTAAAAATAATCCCAAGAGGCTCTAGAATAGTAGGGGCAAGTATGGCAATGCCATTTAAGTGGTACTTATTTCTTAACTGGATGGCAGTTTTGCTTATTGGGACCCATAGTGCAAGCCGGCTTTGAAAGGAAATGACCCAGTTTTCCAGATCAACAAATAGCTGGAACATGAACTCTCCCTGATAAATGTATGCATGAGCCTATTTGTGCTGAGCATAGGGAAAAAGAGTAACGCTAGCATGGCATTTCAAAAAACAATAGGATTTAACATCAGACAGATATGGATTTAAATCTCAAATCATCATTTGCTTGCTGTATGCCATTGAAGGATTTACTTTATGGGGAAAATGGTATGAAGCTAATGAGACTACCATAAGGATCCTATGAAATATATACTATAGCTTCGAGTACAACGTCTGGCAGAAAGCACGTGTTCAACATGTTGTGTTTTTATTTTTCTGAACCTGGGAAGATATAAATCTATGCCTCTGTTGCCTCTCATTTTTATCATTAACTCTAATTATCCCCAAAATCCATACTCATTGTAGTTATAAACTATAGGCAAGTCAAAAAAATAAAAGGGGTATTGTTATCCATATTTGTTTCTTTAGGAAATAACATAGTTGATATATTATATACCTTTCCACATAGTATTGACACACACCCACACTCAGTTGTTTAAAAAAAACAAGAATAGGTTTATATTGTACATAAAACTTTATAATCTATTTTCAACAAATATATATGTATATAATATTTAGTATGTAAATTCACAAGTATACATAAAAATAAAGAGATGGTATAATGGATCCCTATAATATATTCACTAATATATAGGTATAGCTACATTTTGATTCTCTTACCCTCCCTCACTTTCATTTTTTTTTGTAGCTGAGGTATTTTAAAGACAGTCCAAAAATTATATAATCCCCTGTATACTTCAGTATGTATCTCTAAAATACCAGGACATTTTCTCACATTACCATAATGCAAGCATTACACCTAACAAAATTGCCTTTTAAAGTTTGAATTAGTATTGAAAATGACCACATATAACAATTTTTTGTGTCTCTTATGTATATTTAAACCTAGAACAATGATCTTTACTTTTAACTTTTCAATGCCATTGATTCATGAAAGAAAATTTGTCAGTTGTTGAGCCTGACAGATTGATGGCCCTGAAAGATGTTCTATCCTAATTCTCAGAACCTGTGAATATGTTACATAACATAAAGAAATGGATTTTGTAGATATGATAAAATTAAAAACCTTCAGGTAGAGATTATCCTGGATTCTCCAGATGGGCCCAATGTAATTAATCGCAAGACTACCTAAAGTGAAAGAGAAAGATATAAGAGGAAAATTAGAGAGAAATGAGATTGCAGTAGAATGGTCAGAGAGATGCAACTTTTCTGGCTTTGAAGATAAAGGAAGTTGATCATGAATCAAGGAATGTGAGTGATCTCTGTTACATGGATAAAACAAAGAAACAGATTTTTTCAATAGGGACTCCAAGAAGAGTTATAGCCCTGACAATACTTTGATTTTTGCCCAGTGAGACCCATTTCAAACTTCTAACCTACAGAACTGTAAGACAACAAAGTCTGTGTTGGCCACTAAATCTTTTGTAATGTTATGCTCCCCACAGAAAATCAGTACAGTTGACTGACAAAGTATTCCACTCTGCGTTTGTTTGTTTGAGTCTTTGTGATGTCAGTGAACTTTTCCTCTTTATTTGTATTTATTGTAATATATTTTAGCTCTAGAAGCTTGAGTGCATTTAGATTAGACATTTCTTTTTCTGGAAAACATATCACAGGTGGTGTTTTCAGTTTTATATTGCATACAGTCATACAACATAAAATGTCTGCGTTTCATACGCTTAGGAAGGTTGAGATTGATCTTTCGGTTCAAGTGGTGTCAACTTGATTCTTTCATTATGAAGTTCCCAATTAACATTTTATTAAGAAACACTGCCTGAATCAATGATTTTAGCAGCAATTGTAAATAGTGATTTTTAAAATGTGATCATTCCATATTTATTTGTTCGAATTTAACTGTAAAGAATTTTCTTCTATCAACTCAGATGATTTGGTAAAATTAAAATAATTTGTGCAGAAGATCACAATGAATATCTATTTTTTTTTCTTTTAAATGTCAAGTTTTAGAATAAGGAGTTGGTGCCATGGTTATCCTGATTGTGTAAAATTAGTCAGATTCTTCCTTCTTGTTTTTCCTTCCTTCATTTTTTCCTTCCTTTCCTTTTTTATTCCTTCCTTCCTTCCTTCCCTCCTTCCTTCCTTCCTTCCAGCCTTCCTTCCTTTCTCTTTCCTTGTTAAAAATAGCACTATGAAGTCCTGGGTTTTTAAAATATTAGCGTGTTTGATCAGTTATATTCATTAATTTATTATTTATTTGTACACTGAATTGTTCATGGCCCTTTCATGTTGGCTCTATGCCATTTTCACCAGAGCCAAATTACTTGATAGTTTCTTTTCTCAGTAATAACAGAACATCACAGTCTGATCTTGTCTATTTCTTATCCCAGGTCTGTAATCAGTCATTCTTCCAATCACATATTGTGATATGTATTTTGCCCATTATTCCATTTCATACATAATTATTATTATTTATCGAACTAATTATCTACAATTGGACATTTAGGTTATTTTCACTTGTTTTATATTTGTGTTCTCTGAAATGTAAGTAGGTACACTGAAATTAAAATATAACTTGTGATTATGTCTTAACTGTGTTGAGATATTAGTTTTTGAAACAAATGACTATATTCATGTAACATCACCATATTTTGTGGTTCTTTTTATGTGGTAGATATTGTGTTAGGCATTACAGAAATTAAATAATATAAGGCAGAGGCCTTGCTCTTTAGAATCAAACTTTGCAATTTCAATAATAAAGATACAATATATCTCTTAAGGATAAACTGTAAACATGCTAATAAAGAGGGTTTATTCATTTCGAAGTTTCTTGACTTCCTCTACCAATTGACAGATTTTGACATACATATGGTTACTTTAGAATTCATTATATGAGTCCCAGTAGTTAGGTCAATGAATTAGAGAAAACATTGTCAAAGAAAAATTGCAGTGGGCAAAGTTAAATGGGCAAGGAAAACTTTGTTCAAGATATTACAATTGGGAAAGAGATTGAACATCACACCGTTGAATTAAAGGTCTAGAGTTTTATGAATTGGGGTGGAGTGAGGGGAAAAATCTGAGGCCACCTGTATTCACTAACTAGGTCTTGCTCAAAACAAAATTTTCCAATATCTTAATGACAGATTGAAGCAAGGTGCCTACCAAAGTTAGGCACCCACCCTCTCTAAGATACTGAGATGTAGAAGACTTATCTTCATGAAAAATTAAATTTCAAACAAATGTTTCCTCGATATTCAAATATGACATTCCTTCTGGTCGTAAAGATGCCAAGAAACTTAATTATGGCAAACTGTTAAAGAAATTTATATGCACAAGAAGCAGGTAAAAAATTTGCAGTTAAATTATCTAGAGTAAATGCTGTAATAAAAGGAAAGTCAGGGGCCTATATTTAGAAAGAAATTTAACTGAAATTTAGTCAAGTTAAGGAAGCATCTATGTTCATCAGGAATGTTGGCCTGTAGTTTTCTTTTTTGTGTGTGTCCTTGTGGATTTTGGTATCAGGATAATACTGATTTCATAGAATGATTTAAGGAAGAGTCCTCTCTCCTCTTTTTTTTTTTTTTGAATAGCTGCAGATTGGTAAAAGGTTTTCTTTGTACATCTAGTAAAAATTAACTGTGAATGTTTCTGGTCCTGGGCTTTCGTTTTGGGAAAATTTATTATTACTGATTCAATATCACTACCATTATTGGTTTGTTCAGGGTGTCTATTTCTTCCTGGTTCAATCTTGGGAAGCTATATGTTTCAAGAAATGTCCTCATTTTCTCTAGGTTTTCTAGTTTGTGATTGTACAGATGCTCATAGTAGTCTCTGACGGTCTTTGTATTTCTGTGGTATCAGTTTTAATGTACCTTTATTATTTTAGATTGTGCTTATTTGAATCTTTTCTTTTATTGGTTAATTCAGATAGTGGTCTATCAATTTTGTTTCTTTCTAAAGAGCTAACTTCTCATTTAATTGATACTTTGTGTCATTTTTTGGTCTCAATTTCATTTAGTTCCGTTCTGATATTTGTTATTTGCTTCCTTTTGTTTGCCTTTGGTTTGGTTTGTTCTTATTTTTCTAGTTCCTTGACACACAATTTTAGCCTGTTAATTTGAGATCTTGCCTTCTTTTTGATGTAGGCATTTAACACTATAAACCTTCCTCTTAGCACTGCTTTTGGTGTATCCCAGAAATTTTACTATTGTGTGTCTCTATTTGCATTCATTTCAAAACTATTTTGAGTTCTGTTTAATTTCATTGTTTACCCAAAAGTCATTCAAGAGAAAGTTGTTTAATTTCCATGTACTTGTATATTTTTGAGAGTTCCTGTTGGCATTGATTTCTAGTTTTATTCCACTGTAGTCTGAGAATATACTTGATATGATTTTGATTTTTATATATTTATTAAGACTTGCTGTATAGCCAGGTATATTGTTGATTTTGGAGACTGTTCTATGTGCAGATGACAAAATGTATATTCTGTTGCTGTTGGGCAGAAATTTTTGTAAATGTCTATTAGGTCCATTAGGTCTAGGGCCCACTTTAAGTCCAGAGTTTCTTTGTTGATTTTCTACCTCAATGATCTATTTAGTGCTATCAGTGAGGTTTCAAAGTCCTCCACTATTACTGTATTGCTATAATATATATAATGTATAATATATATATATATTTTAGGACAGTTAAATCTTCTTGTTGAATTGAGTATTTTATCACTATATTATGACCTTCTTTGTCTTTTTACACTGTTGTTAATTTAAGTCTCTTTTATCTGATATAAAAATAGTTATTCCTTCTTGCTTTTGTTTTCTATGAGCTTCATATATCTTTTTGCACCACTTTACTTTGAGTCTGTGCATATCTTCAGATGGTTAGATCTTGTTTTTATCCAATTTTACTGCTTATATCTTTTAAGTGGAGTATTTAGGCTATTTATGTTCAAGGTTGATATGAATATGCGAAGTTTTATTTCTGTCATAGTGTTGTCAGCTATTTCTTTTGTAATCTCAGTTGTATAACTGCTTTATAGAATCTATAACTTTGTTTTTGCATGTGGTTTTATGATGGCAAGTATTATCCTTTTATTTCCATGTTTAAAACTCCTTTGAGAATGGTGTCAAATTCCCTTAGCATTTTCTTGTCTAGGAAAGTCTTTATTTCTCCATCACAGTTTAGCTTGGCATGATATAAAATTATTGAATTACTTTTTGGAAATAAGTTGAATGAAAGCTAAAAATAGGCTCCCAATCTCTTCCAGTTTGTAAGGTTTCTACTGAACAGTTTATTGTTAGTCTTACATGATTTTCCTTATTGGTGATTTAAACCTTTTCTCTAGTTGCTGTTAAGATTTTTTCTTTCTAAATGACCTTGGATAGTCTGATGACTATATGCCTTGTTGATGGTCATCTCACAGAGTTTCTTCCAGGTATTCTCCAAATTTCTTATATATGAATGTCTACATCTCTAGCAAGCTCAAGGAAATTTTCTTGAATTATTCCCTCAAATATGTTTTCAGTTTTTTTTTTTAATAATTTTTTCTTCTTTTCCCTCAAGAATGCCTAGAAGGCATAGGTTTGTTAACTTCACATAGTCCCAAATTTCCTAAAATTTTTTCATTTCTTAAAATTGTTTTTTCTTTATTTTATTCTGAGTACATTTGAAAGATCAGTTTTCAAGCCCTGAAATTCTTTCTTCTGCTTCATCTAGCCTATCAAAAATAGCTTCAGTGATATTTTTATTTCTGGAAGTTCTGTTGTTGTTTTTAAAATATATCCATCTTGTCTTTCATATCCCTAATTGATTTTCCGATTTCTTTGTGTTGGTTTTAAATTTTCACTTTTTTTCTCGTTGATCTTACTTAAAACCCATATTTTGAATCTTTACCTGTCATTTCAGAATTTTCGTTTTGGTTAGAATCTATTACTAAAGGCTAGTATGATGCTTCGGGGCTGTCAAAGCACTCTATTTTTATATTGCCAGATATCTTGCACTGATTCTCTCTCATCTGAAAAGCTGTCACTTCTTGTTTTTGAATTTTCTTTCATTTGGATGGAACTTTTTAATTTCTTGTTGAACATATGAATGTAATGTATGTTGTGTATGACCATTTGCTTTTTTTCTGGGAGTTGAGAGCCGATTTAAAAGCAGGAGTGAATATACTCAAATTCTCTTTATATACATGTTGTTGAAAAAAATGTGTCCTTTTCTATAGCAAGTTGCAAGTAACTTGTATGCATTTTCTACACCTGTGTAGGTCCGAGTTCTCGTTAAGGCTGAACAAAAGTATGCTGATAGCTAAACATAGACTACATTGTTTTTTGTGAATAAAATGATTTCAGGTACATCAGGGATTCATGGTGTAGCTGTATATCTGGTAATTCTCCAAATTTACTTTCATATATAAGATAATGTTTGTTAATGGATAAATAATAAATACGTGCTAATTTGAAGCTTACATATATATTATTAAACAATTTCTTCAACAGTTGTTTAGGATATTCACTAATAACATTTTTTTCAGAGACAAACATTTTATCACTGAAATTCTTTGTAATTACTGGTGCATGGGATAATTAAAAACAGACCAAATGAGTCTGTTTTATTATTGTTTTTAATTTCTCTACAGACAATGGGTTCTCTTCTTGCCTACTTTGGCTGCTCAATCATTGGCATGTGCCTGAATCAGAGTTTAGGCACGAGGGAGTCTGTGAGCTAACATAGCTGTAAATCAGTAACTCAGTTGTAGCTCTGTATCTGCAAGGAGAATGATCTGTGATGTTATGCTCCATCCACTAAATATCCATGTTTCAATTCCCTCATCTGTAAAATAAAGACAATCAGATTACACAATTCCTGAAATTCAAGCTCTAAAAGGCAACTACTTAGCATTTAGCAATAAGAAATGTTGGAATGTGTTTGTGTTTATGAAGCCCATGTTTGGAGATAGACATAACACTGCTGTGGGAAGGATACACCCTGGGCTCTAACGACTCCTCTGCCCGGCCATCATAAGGAAGTCCTCAAACTATTATCTTACATAAACCTCACTTACATTGTTTGTAAAATGAAAGAACTAGACCAAATGATTCCATTGTTTCTTGTCAGAGTATTCTATAAGTCTGTACCTTATTTGTATAATTCTCCAATTTTTAAACATTTTACTTATTGTCCACTAGACATATTCTTTTACTTATAGTCATGGAGATAATAGAGTCATATAAAAATGAGAGTGTAATAAAACCTTTGTGATAACTAGTGGAGTTAAAAATTAAAATTATAAAATATTAAATTTTTTCATATTTCATAATTGAGAAAATCTACATTTATTATATAGGGTTACAATTCACTGGAATTCATTGTCTTATCCATTTGAGCACAGTTCAGGCAGAATTATGTTATCAAAAAAATTCCACTTTTTAGAAATAGTTGTTGTTAGTTCGGGCTGCTATAATTAAAATACCATAGACTGGGTGGTTTAAACAACAATCTATTATTCGATGAAACTGTAAAGTTTAAGATCAAGGCACTGGCCGATGTAGTGTCTGGTAAGGGCCTAATTCCTGTTTTGTAGACATCCTCCTTCTAGTTATATCCTCACATGGCATAGAGCACTAGCTATAATCTCTTTCTTTTCGTGTAAGGATACTAAACCCATTGTGGTACTCCACCCTCATGATTTCATCTAAACTCAGTTATCTTTCAGCGGCCCACCTCCTAATACCATTCCAGGGTTTCAACATATGAATTATGGTGAAAAACAAACATGCAGTCTATAACAAGTTGCAAGTAACTTGTATGCACTTTGTATACCTGTGTAGGTCTGATTTCTCTCTAAGGCTTCAGCTCAAACTTAGAGATCATCTTCATGGTCTTATAACTACTAATCTCTCCACAGTTAAGACAAGCCAATCACTATTTTTTAACCCTTTCCCACATCCTAACCTCTAGTCTTATTTACTGAAGTCCTGCCTTTCTTCAATCTCTTTGTATTAGTCAGTTTGGGTTGCATATGATAGTCTGCCACAGACTGGTATTTTGGGGGTTAAAAAACAGAAATTTATTTTTTCACAGTTATAGAGGCTACAAATCTGAAATCAAGGCACTAGCAAGTTGATTTTCTCCTGAGGACCCTTTCCTTGGTTTGCAAAGAATCACCTCACTGTGTTCTCACGGGGTTCTTTCTATGTATGAGCACATGCCCCTGGTATCTCTTCATTTTCTTACTAGGTCACCAGTCTTATTAGATTAGGGTCCCATTCTTATTGTCTCGTGTCGTTAATTGTTAATTACCTCTTTAAAGACCCTTTCTCCAAATACAGTCACATTGGGAGAGATAGGGATTCAATGTATTAATTTAGGGAAAGGAGTAGGTGGCACAATTCAGTCTAGAACACTTTTAAGCTGTCTGTTGACTCACGGAACTTGCTCTGTCTTTAACCTCTCTTTATTATTATTATTCAGAATTGTTCATTTCCTGAACAAAATAAATGATTTTTAAATAGTTAATTAATATCGTTTGTTTCCTATAAATTGCCCTGTATGTCTTTATCCTAGATGTTAACAACTTACATTGCACCTTCTTAAGATCCCTTCTGCTTTGAAGAACATGAATGAAGAGGTTAAAGTACAATATGTACTTCAGAAGGCTTGTGAAATTAATGTGAGTAAAGCCTCTGAAACAGCAGTTTAGAAACATTACATCAAAGGGAACTTCAATAAGTGAAGTGAACTGGGCTGTGGCAGAGGTGGGTGGATAATGTGTCTGTGAAGTAGCCTGATCACAGAATGTTCAGGATGGCAGGTGCATTCAAACCAGGAGGACTGGATGGACTGCAGCCACCAGGGTGATGAGTGAAGTGAGAGCCAGGAGTTGACAATAATGGAGGATTTCTCAAGAAAATAATGAGGGATTGAATGATTCCACTTGTTTTATTTCCTCAAGAAATTTCTTGATATCCCAGGGACATTTTTCTAAATGATTTGCTTGCCTCAGCGTTTTCATTGTTGGATCTATTTCTTGTCCCCAGGAATTGTAAATCCAGTCTTCTGGCCCATTTCATAACTTTCCAGTTAACGACATAAACAATCTGATTGCCCAGGTTTCTAAAAAGAAGAAGAAATTGAGGTTACAAATTATTTTCTTTCTTTCTGTGATTTCATGTCACAGTGATTTAAAACATTCTTAACTGAGACATGTTACTCATCTGTTTAACAACCTAGTGGTCCTTCCTTTCATTCAAACTAAAAACCAGAGTCATTGTGAATTATGCAAAGTCCATAGTGAGCCTTGCCCAGTTGCCTCTCTCACCACAGGTGCTGTTGCTCTTCCCCTTTCTTCCCCTTGCTCTCCCCAGCCACGCCAACTTGTTTTCTTTCTATCCGAGGCACTTATTACTTTCCAGTAAATTATATGATATATTCATTTACTTTGTGTGTTGTCTAATCTTTTCCATTGGAACGTAAATTCTGTCATGACAGATTTTTGTCTGTTTTGTTAAATGCTATATCCTGAGTGCCTAGAAAAGTATCTGGCACAAATACATTTAATACCAATTAAATGATGGCAATTTGTTTTGGAAGCAAAATGAGATCCTAAATTTATCAAAGACTATAGGCATCGGAAAGTAAAATCAGTGAATTTTTGATTAGCTATTGTCCTTTTATTTATGTATAATTAAATATCTGACTTTGTTTTGTTTTCCTTGGATACTCTTCATTTTAATAGATAGTCCTTGATGCTGTAAATAATCCATAATCATATTTATTCACTGAATTTGCATGGTAATAGTCCGTCCCCGCACAGTCATAACTTCATTCTTTTAAAATTAAATCCTAAGGTATGTGAAATAGATAGAGATAGAAGTGTTAGGAAGCAGAAAATAGAAAGAGAATGGGTATACATCAGACTCACACTCTGCTTCTTTCTGCATTTTCAGTTATGTCAATACTTTCTTTTCTGTCTTTCAACGGGGTGCTGAGGAATGTGGGCTGAATTCTATTCTCCTTAATGTCAATGGACTTCTGCATAAGAGGCAAAGTGAAGAAAAGGAAAGGAATCGACTTGTGGAGGACAGATACTCTTTGTTTTCTTTCCAAATTACAATGTATTATGTCTTTTTCTTTAGGAAAATAAAACATTTGTATTTTAAAAATATTTTCAAGGTATGCGTTTCAGAGGTTACAGTAACAATGTTCTACATTTGACATATTTTTATATAAACATTTTTGAAAGCACAGCAGGAAGGAAAATACTTGATGCTCTCTCTCTGCAGGTTTGCTTCTTTTTACGGTGACTAGAAGTGGAAGCACTAGACAACACAGCAAGGGGCAGGACATGGTTGGCAGAAAAAAAAACAGCTCAAAGACAAAAATACAAAATATCAGTTGTGTATTAGAGAAGGGTGTTCAGTTAATGATCACAACAGATGCAACTTTGTTTACACAAAACCTTTAGTCTTCCTATATTTTGTGTTCAACCTTGAAAAAACAGGCTCATTAGTCAGAAAGAATCTGCTGTAATTATTCTTCAAGTTAGAAATTCCTTTGGGAATGTGGTCCATTCCAGCTATCTGATAATAGACCACTCAAGAGAAATTTATTATCCCTGATTTTGGGGAAGCCTCGTTGCAGATTCTGTCCTACCGTGTTAAGCAGGATGTTACTCTGAAATCCTTTCCCTTCTCACTGGGACATCATCCAGACATGAGCAATCTTACAAGACTACTTCTTTACGGAGCTGAGGAAGGGACCTATCTTGAGGAAAAGAAACAAACTGAGCAATTTGGCAACTGCTTTAATCTATAAATGCCTAGAAAAGGTAGGAACTAGCATCTGTATTGAATTTTCAATGCCATTCCCATATACATTATTGCGGGCTTTCTTCTAAACAGCAAGTATGAGTTAAATACAAGCAACGTGTATTTGTTCTTGGTACTGGTTGCCAGCAATTTGACATTACTTGCTGCTTAAATGAGATTATGCTATATTGGCAACTGTGAACCCAGCTGAAAGTTTCTCCCACATGGCACATATTACTCTTTATGGCTCATATCAAAACTCAGGATTAAATTTTACCTGAAAAATTGATGTAACCCATCTCCTGAGAGGGCATCAGAATATAAGGTAGTGACCATTGATTGCTCCTACTCCAATGACAGAATTTTAGACTTCAGATAGGCTATTAATATGCAAAACAACAACAAAATATAAGATCAAAAGTTAAAATAAATGTATAGTAAATAAGTGTAACAATAGCTGGACAACTTAACAAAACAAAGAAGTCCTAGTAACCTAATTTCTGGCATCAGAAACACTTAATGCCAAGTGTTACTATTTTAGGATAATCTTTAATACCACATGTGGTGGTCCCTAAGACTATCCTCAGATTCAGTTATTCACTAAGTGGACTCACAGGATTCCAAAGGTCTTATACTCAGGATTACAGTTTATGACAGTGAAAAGATACAGATTAAAATCAGCACCCCCCTCAAAAAAAAGAAAAAAAAAAAAGAAAAGAAAAAAAGAAAAGGTACATGGACCAAGTACACTGCAGTCTCACAGGAGAAACCTAATTTTCCCAGCAATGATGTGGGCCAACATGTGTGAAGAGTTGCCGGCCATAAAAGCTCACTTAAGCCTTGGCTCCCAAGGTTTCTACTGGGGGGTCAATCAGTAAGGCACTGCATATTACTTAATTCTCAGCTATTCTGCTACTCAGACCTCAGACTACCAGAGAAAAGAACAATTGTTCGGCATAAACCACAGTGCTAGCATAAACTATTCGGTTACATCATTATAGCATGGTCCAAGCCTGCTTATATACAGAAACATTTTGTTAGACAAAAGCTTCCAAAGGTTCAGAGCTCAGCTGTCAGGAGCCAGCCAAGGCGAAGTCATGAAAAAAAAGATCTTTCTTGGGAATGTGCAGGATTTCAACAACTCAGTCCTACTAATTTAACCCCTTCTTGTACACTATAGAATTTCAATGTGGAACCAATTAAGTGAAGAAATATTTTTGAGGCCATTGTGAAGTCTTTCAAATATTCTATATATATTGATTATGTTAACTCTTTTGATTTTTAATTTACTGCATGTTTATAAACAATCTTCAATTTTTCCTAATTGTACATGGGTTTACTCTTTACCTATTTGCTTTTTAAAAAATGTGTCTGTATTTTTATTAAATAACATGTACATGGTTTTAAAAACAAAAATTTCAAACAGATAAAAATATTCCTTATCTACAATTCAAGTTTTTAAAAAGCTTTGAAAATAAAAGACAAAAAACATTTGTTGTAAAACCTTACCTGAAGTTACATAAGGCTATTTATAATCTTTTTTTTTTTTTTTTTTTTTGAGATGGTGTCTCTCTCTGTCACCCAGGCTGGAGTGCAGTGGCCTGATCTCCACTCACTGCAAGCTCCGCCTCCCGGGTTCATGCCATTCTCCTGCCTCAGCCTCCTGTGTGGCTGGGACTACAGGCACCCGCCACCGTGCCTGGCTAATTTTTGTATTTTTAGTAGAGACGGGGTTTCACCGTGTTAGCCAGGATGGTCTCGATCTCCTGACCTCCTGATCCGCCCGTCTCGGCCTCCCAAAGTGCTGGGATTACAGGCGTGAGCCACCGCGCCCTGTCCAGGCTATTTATAATCTTTGTTTTAGTCTATGAACTATGAACTTTCAAATGTTTCACATCAGAAATCTGAATAAATATGTTTGATTATAGGGTGCTGCCCAAGACTCCATTGGAAGTGTTGCATAATACGTATTATTTTTTGCACTATATTGCCTCTCTAAATTGAAAATTACTGAATTCCGAATTCTTAATCAGCAAGGATTTGGATCTTTACGGAGACCCACCTTACACACTCACTCTAACACAATTCTGGCTTTCATTTTTCAGAGGCAGTACCTTCAACTGTTTGCATAATGACGTGCTTTCTAATATTTTTTGAATTTTAAATTTTGGACAATGTATACTGACTTATGGGAAAATGGAAAATGACAATTTATTTCTCTCATATCAAACAAAACTTAACTCTCCTGTATTTTCAAAACAGTTATATTTGAGGGATGTTTAAATTTGGAATTAACATTGTTAATGAAAGCAGAGCTATTTGGTTAGAGGATCTTGTGAGACAAGGTATTTAATAATCACATGATATTTAAAAGGCCTGATTATCGACACGGCACATGTATACATATATAACAAACCTGCACGTTGTGCACATGCACCTTAGAACTTAAAGTACAATATCACAAAAGCCACTTGAAAAAATAAAATAAAATAAATAAATAAATAAATAAATAAATAAATAAAAGGCCTGGTTATTTTACTACACTCATATTGAGTAACTAATACTATGGTAATTGCAAACATCTCGTTATGAATTAGCACATAGTGAATATCCAATGGGTTATGGTATATTCATCACCTTGGTACACGATAATATTTTTGCTTTTATTACATGGCCACAGAACAAGCTTCAATTACAGTTTGAAAATGCAGTGCTACTTCAAACATGTTAGGGATCCAAATACTGCTCCTTGGCTCTTACTTGAGGTGTAGGTGATCCATGTAAATAAATTATTTCCAGAGAAACTTCCCCTGTATGTTCTAGAATCCATGAAAAATGGGTGGAATAGGAGCAGAATCAATATTTTCTTCTTTTCCTGAAGGAATACACTTAAACAATCGACATAATTGGGGATCAATATCACGGATAGGTGGTCTAGTTAAAATTTATACATATGTAGTAATTTATAAGTTCTTTCTAATTTTAAAACATGTTTCCCTGAACCATCCTATCTTCTGTTTAAATATTCTGAGTAAACTAACCACCATTCTGTGTGTCGTATTTTGAGTTGTTCTGTTATTAATGAATATGAAGTGTTGTAATTTTACTGTTTCCAGTCATAACTTGCAAAGTACTCCTTTCACATCTCTTAACATCTAAAGTTTCCGCAATTTTCACTTTTCCTTTAGTTAATAAAATTCTAAGTAATTTGAAAGTTCTGCCTCAAACTCAATTTAAATGTAACCGTCTTCTCTCCATCATAGGCTTGAGTTGTATTTCTGTTTGGAGTAAAGGGGGAAGACATGGGCAACCATGCTAAACACATCTCTAACATTTTTGAGCTATTACAAGTGTTGTAGTCACACAGACATGAGAGATAATAATTTCTATTATAAGCAAGTTTGTATTGGTCACAGGGTAATGTCAATTTGTCTGAGGTCATCTTCTGCTGGTGGAACACAGCTCCACCAATGTGATTGTCTTTTATGGGAATTACACAGGTTTACTTGGGAGGAGTGTTCAGTTTCCTCTAATTCTTTTAAATTACTGAAGAACCTTTAAGAAAAAATCAGATGGTTCTCTCTTAATCTCATCGGTGCTTCATGTCCCCAAGTCATTCTTGGTGAATTGTCCACTCAAGAGACTAGATGTCCCTGGGTGTTTTCTAGTGCCTGACATCTGTTTGAATGTTGGTGCCCCTTCATGAAAAATGCCAACTTCTTCTACAGGTTTTAAGGGAAGGTGTCCAAGAGCTAGGATTATACTTCTTCACAAGAATATTGTAACGGGTTTATTGATCTTTCTTTTGATACAATATTTTCCAAGAAGTTTGAAGTTCTTAGAAATCCATAGACTAGGAAAGAATACTAATTTTAATGTGTATGCACTGCCTCCAATTGCAGAGGTTTTATGTCAAATGCACCTAATAACTACCTCCTTATGATTAATTTCATTCTGTTTGTGGCACAAGGATGAAACTCAAGATCCTACAGCTCATGAGTTATCCACCCAAGGCATGAAGTGATTACCTTCCCTTCTTAAATCTTTGCTTGTGGTTGAGCTAAAACTTTCTGCCATGAAACTTGACTTGGGGGCAGAAGACATTGTTGTTGCTTTAGCAGAAGAATATTTGTTCCCATTACTAACATTTATTTCTCATAAAATAGAAAGCTTATATATTTATGTTGAAAAACCCTCTCTCCTACCCCATTTTTTCTCCTCTCTTTTAGTTAGCTAGGAGTGGAATGTGGAATATATGTAATGTGGGTGGCAGCTGTAAGATTTTATGGACCCTTGTTAAGCCCTCAGGGATTGTGTCTGGCTCAGGGCTCAGTTTTTTTTTTTTTTTGCAATTTTTAAATGTGAGAATAATTTCACTTTTGACTTCAGCCTTTGAGCTTTGCTCAAAAACATTCCATAATTTTAATTTTTACTGTTAAATAAATTACAGCATTCTTGTAGACAGTATATAAATCAGAGGTCAGCAAACTATGCCCTATAGAGCAAACCTGCTTGCCAACTGTTTTTATAGGTAAAGTTTTATTGAAACATAGTCACACTCCTTTGTTTACTGTCTTTGGGTGCTTTTATGTTACAACAACAAAGTTGAGTTTTTGTGACAATGACTGTATGTTCCACAAGCCTAATATGTTTATTATCTGAACCTCTATAGAAATGTTTGCCAATTCCTGGTCTAAATAATTTCTTAATGTATATTCTTTAGTTTATCATTATCATCATTTTATAATAAAATCCATCATAAAATTAGAGTTTTGTATATACCAAGGAGAGGTATGTGTCTTAGGTTTCGGATTTCTGTTGTTGCTAATTTTTGCAAAAATCATTTATCTTCTGTATTTTCAATACCTAATAATGACTAGTATATACCAGACACTCAGTAATGAATAAGCAGAACTGATTCAGAGTCCAGTTATGGCTTATATATGGCTATAATCCTGGTTTCCTGGGGTTAGCCACTATAGAAATTGTTCTTGTGGCCGTTATTAAATAATATGAACCATTTTCTACAATGCAAACGAATCTGCTATGTTTTGAGAGGTTCATCTAGGAGTCTGCTCCTGAGGACCTACCAGCTAGGATTGTCCTATCTAAGAGTGTGAATTCAATCTAGTTTCAATTCTCTTTACTGCTTTCCCATGTTTCTGTGGGAACCATCATCCCCTGAAGCTTTTTTTTTTTTTTTTTTTTTCCTGAAATACAATGTATTATACCCGACATGGTCTTCAATATTTTATAAGCTGGATTTAAAACTGAGATCTGTGTTGCTAAGTGTAGTGAAAGAAAATAGCTGGAATCTTCAGACTTGTGTTTGAATCCTGACTGTGTGACTATCAGCAAGTTGTATAATTTTTGTGAGCCTTGCTTTCCTTATCT
Organism: Theropithecus gelada; assembly: GCF_003255815.1. Taxonomy (NCBI): domain Eukaryota; kingdom Metazoa; phylum Chordata; class Mammalia; order Primates; family Cercopithecidae; genus Theropithecus; species Theropithecus gelada. The sequence goes on from NC_037673.1 coordinate 117,376,613, forward strand.
GTAAAGTAAAGGTAGAGAACTCATGTAACTTTTGTAATCAGAAACGGAAAGTCAAAGGACAAAATATACATAAAGCATTTATCTCAGTGCATTACCCATAGTACAAATTCAATAAAATTAGCTTTCTCTGCTCCCTTGAAAAAGGAACCTAAGTTCAGAAAGGATAATTGCATTATACAGTCAGTTTGTGTTTTTAGAGTTCAAAAAAGAACAAGTGAGGGGCTGATGTATTTAGAGAAAGTTTTTGAACATTAAGGACAGTTCTCCTAAGACTTAAAAAGTACAATTACATCTGATGTACACTGTACTTTTGTTAAAGGCTTCTCTCTTGAATTTAATGATATTATTAGGAGCAAAGCCACAGGTTAACAAAGACCATTGTAACCAGAAGGGGTGGGAGAGTGGGAGCAGGCAGTTCTGGCTAACTTTGCTAAAAGAAGTTCAGAGGATTTATTCAGATTTTCAGATACATTTAACAGTATCCACAGCCACTGAAGTAGAAAAGGCATCAATTAAAGGTTATTGAGAAAGTTACACAATTTCAGGAGGCTTCAAGTCAGACTTAGAGGCTAATGGCATTGGTTAATCAACAAAGAGCTAGCTAACTCCGTAGCTTAGAATTTCAAGAATTCTCTAAACAGAAGATGGATTATCTAAATACTCTGGATAATTAGAACATGACAACTATTCACTAAAGAAAGTTTATAGTGGGAGATTTTATGAAATTAGGATTATGATGTAAATAAGATGTATTTTACACAGCCTATAGACTTGGGAACTTGCAGAGTACTGCAAACCAGTCATCAATTTACTGATGAGTTCATAGTGATTGGAAATTAGATGTTTTTCATGACTCTACATTGTATCTTGCTGGCATTTTGTAGAGAGCAATAACCAACTCTTGTTTTTGCACTCTATCCTTGTGACCACAGTTTTGAACACATCAATAATGATGGATGACAGCTTATCTACTCTTTATGTATAAAGTTAATTGAAATATTTCATAGGATTTTTAGCCACATTCAGAATATACTTAGTTTCCTCTTCCAAATTTGCCAGTGCTGGGCAGAAACAGGGGTTTGGAGAGGTGAGCAGAGAGAGGCCAATAGTACATTCTAGAAGAAATCTCAAGAAAACTCAATCCCAAAGTAATGGTGATTACCCTGTAACATGACACCCATTCTATTTGGTGGCCATTGCCACAAAAGAAGCAATCCTAGAGCTAGAAGACAAATAGATATCATATATTAGATATATTTGAATATCAGTGGTGGCATCTGAACATCAAGGCTATTACAGGTTTTCCTTTACTATCATGTGAGCTCAGCCATGTATTAGCGATCTTTACAAATAGATTTTGTTCAGAGGCAGTGGTCTTGGGTTATTTAGTCTGCAATATTTCTGAAAATGAAAGGCTGAAAATGTTTAGCTTCAAAAGGGAATAAATATATTGAGAAAAGCAGAGGATCAAACTTGGGCCAGTTCTCCCACATCAAAAAGTGAATAATCTTATTAGAGGCAGACACCAGGAAGTAAATGTCTTTCTTGACTCTTCAACCTCTTGTGAAATCATCTGGTTTTCCAGAAAACGCTTAGTGGCTGTCATGTGTGTACAGATCTTTATACTTGTGTTGAGTACATGTGAGCTGTACATCAATATGTACTACGAGCGATAAGGTTGAGAATGTCCCATTTACTAGAATTCTTCTGATAGTACATGCAATATTTGAGAGTGATTTCTTGATAGGTTAATTTAAGATGGAATTTGAATCATTGTGAGACTGTCAGATAATACTGACATTTATAGAGAAGGGAATTAATCTGCATTCCAGATAACGAGGTGTTTTGTTTTGAATATGTTTTGACTATTTGATTTTTTTTTTTTTAAATGGGAGAAGGGTATAAGAAAGAGAAATGAGGGGAATGTATATAATTTAGAGGTCAGATGGCAGTAAACCCATTCTCTCTTTATTTTTCATTTCTAGTAAAATTTACTGAAATTCATGATATATTTATTGAGAGCTTTGTGGACACCCATATTTGGGAAGAATAAAAGTAATGATGTGAAAGAGTAGCATGTGTAAAACCACAGAAATTGGAGGTAGGAGGTAATTCTCAGAGATTAGCAGAAACTTAACTCAGTGAGTTTTTGTTGTTGTTGTTGTTCTATGCAGTTTCATAGTAATCTTACTTTGTTCTTGAGGGCTGGAGAGGCCCCAGAAGACATTTAGGCTGCACTCATGTGCCCATGTACCTGCTGCAGCAGAGCTTTCCTTCATTTTGTGATATTTTCCACAAGAAACAAGATGGATTTGACTTTTGTGGAATTACTGAACCGGAGACAGCAACTTACACACAGTTACTGGCTCTAATACTTGTCTCTGCAGCTCTATAAGATGAACACAGATGTGACTCAGTAGTGATTTAACAACCATCAATCCACCCTTAGGATAATTTATGTGAGCCAGTAATGTCACTTGCTGCTACACAGACATCAGCACTGGAGCTGTTGCATGGGGAATTGCTCTATGGGCCAACAGGGGAAGAAAAGAGAAAAGGATTAGATTTTATAGTGCACTCACATTTTTTCTTTATTTTTGTATTTTTAGCCCACTTTCTGATATTAAATAAAGTTTTTGTTTCTATAGTTTGATTTCAAAGTTATATTTTTCCAAAATACAAGACTGCTTGGATAGTGAGAATATTATATTTCTCTCTCTCTATGTCTCTCTCACTGTCTCTCTCTCTCTCTCTCACACACACACACACACACACACACTTTTAGCAATGCACTTTTTTTGTTCATCAATCTTGCAGTCAGACATGCTCAATCAAATTGTGTTTAACCCGTTGCCTATGCTTTCAATTTTCTAATGTAGTTCTTTATCCAGATTTTTTATTTCTATCAATGCCTAATGGGCCTACAAATTTCTAGTTTATTAAATAAGAGACATTCTATGAATCAAAATTGATTAGTATAATATATAAATATTGTAAAGTTAAGGTTTTTTTTTAAGATTATAAAATTTCTTTCTTTAACTGTCCTCTCTCCTTTTTCCTACTCTTTTTCTCACTCAATTTGTTCTCACATCGAAAATACTTCTTTGGGGCAAACATCTCACACTACTTAGCATGAAATATTGAACTGGCAACAAATAACTATTTGTTGAAGTGGCTGACCGAGTAAAACTTTTTTTTTTAACCATTTTTTCTCCTGGAGTATTTTTACAGATTTTCTTCATAAATTTCAGAGCCTGCTCTCTGACTTATGACAGAATCCATACCTACAGATACATATTCATGGAGTATTGTCTTATCTTATGTATTAAACTTATGTGCATCTACATTTAAATACTTGTCGTACAAACAAAACATGCTTATAATTTAAATTCTACAGTTTACTGTCTTCCTAGTTCTCTAAATGGGTGAGCCAGGCGTGGGAGTTAGGAATCTGCTGCCCCTTAGTCTCAGTTCTGAAAATCATCTGTCAGTGTAAACTCACAGTGTTATATGTAATTCTGTTGAAAGATACACAAATGTTAACCAATTTTATATAGTTCTCAATCAAAGAAATAATTATCTATTTCTAATGGAGGAAACTTTGTTGTTCTGTAGTTAATAAAAGTGGCTAGGAGTGTGTTTTTAAATCAGGCATTTTTCTAAAGTATTTCCAAAGGCCTTTGACTCTTCATTGTGGAACCGAACTCATTATAAAGTAAAACTTTATTGTGTATGTTTTCTCAGTATATACCTACAACATGTGGGTATGCATACACATGTGTAAAAATAAATGATGAAACACATATTTGTGGTAGTATGTATGTGTATGATATATATACATAAAAAAATCATATTGATATTATTTGGCTGTATTCAATAACTTCACTGCACAAACTGCGTGTGATAGAAATTTCAAAAATTCTTCAATCACATTCATTCATTCTTGGTGTTGTACACTACATGGGTTTGTACAAAGGTACAATGACATGTACCCACTATTATAGTGTCACACAGAATAGTTTCACTGCCTTAAAATCTTCTGTGCTTGCCTATTCATCTCTGCCTCTCCCCAACCCCTGGCAATCACTCATCATTTTATTGTCTCCATAGTTTTGCCTTTTCTAGAATGTCATACGGTTGAAATTGTACAGCATGTAATTTTTCCAGGTTGGCTTTTTTCACTGTGTAATATCCATTTGTTTTCTTCATGTCTTTTCCTACTTATATTTTCACCTGTTATTTCTCTTTGTTAGAAGTTATTGTAAAACAAAAATAGTAAGGTAGAAAAATGATATTGTGGTTTTAAGGTGAGTTTAAATTATAACACAATTATTTGTTAATTGACTACTTAATCAAAAGGATACATGAATTATCTAAAATGTCTTTCATTGAGCTAAATGTTAGGTTCTGACTGGAATCTATAAGGCTTGGAATTGAACTCAGGCTCTCCTATGTTGTACGTGGATTTTTTCATAACTAGCCGAACATTATTTCTGTTTACAAATTAAAATAATTATTCATACCTTGCAAGGATGTTATGATTAAATGAAACATGAATATAAAATGTTTGAACTTCTCATGCTAACTAAGCCTGATACAGAATAGTTTTAACACAAATTTCTGCATGACTGAATGAAAGTAAATGAATACATGAATTAACTGAATAAATGAACAGAGAGACCATTATTAAAGCAAAGTAGACTTGTATTTTTAATTTGAAAAAATTGTATTTTAATTTTAAATTTTGAAACAATTTTAAATTACAGAAATGTTTTAAGTATTGTACAAGAATGTTTGTTTTTTGACCACTAGAAAATAACTACTGATCTAATGCCCAATGTCTTAGAATACACGTATGCAGTCACAATATAACAACCCAAATCAGGGAAATTTACATTGATTCATTACTATAGTCCAATCCACAGGCCCCATTCAAGTTTCACCAATAGTTTTAATAAAAATCTCTTAATTCAAAATGATCCAGTTTAGAATCGAGCATTGCATTTAGTTGTAATACATCTTCAGTTTCTTCTTTCTTAGCACTTCTTTGACTTTCATTTTTTTGACGTTTTAAAATATTACAGGCTAGTTTGTTGTTCATTTGTTGTTTGTTCTTCCTTAGAATATCTTCCAATTTTGTTCTTTCTGATATTTTCGCATGATTAAATTCATTTTGGGCACTTTTGGCAGAAATACCACAAAAGTGACACTTTGTTTTCACCAGTCCAACCTATCAGATGATACATAATTTTGATTTGTCCTGCTAATGAAAATAATTGTACTTGATTTTTAATTAAACGTGTATCTGCCTGACTTCTCCATTTGAAAGAGTCTCTTTTCTACTTTCAAAACAATATAACTTTAATGGAAGATACGTTAAAACTATATAGATACCTGTTCCATTTTAATGCTTTAAATTGATATACTTTTGTGTGTTTGTTAGCTTATAGCTATATAGATTATAGCTTCTTATTTTGTTAGCCAATTTGTAATTCGGTGCTATCATTGTGTTTTGTTTGCTTTTAATACTACTCATACGGTTGCTGGCCTGAAAAGTGGGAGCCTCTTGAAGCTGGTTTCTGTATTCTTTTAGCATGTCTCCACCTTTCTTTAAGCTTTTATTAGTTTCCAGCCCAACAGTAAGTTCCAGGTATATTCTGTACTTTTCCTGCCCCAGCATTGGAAGTCACTGTATATCCAAGTTCCTCTTAGAGGAGAATGTGTTCAGAAGCCACAATTTATATACTACATGTGCTTATTGCCATTGGGGTGTTGCTACTCCCAGGCCCTCTCAATAGACAGAGCTACAGAAAGATATTTTATATGTATAGTATTATATTATATATAGATATACACTGTTTTATATTTTTATCTATAAATATTATGTAGCATAAATCCACAATATTTCTTTTTTTATTATTTATTTATTTATTTTTGATATAGTGTCTCACTCTGTGGCCCAGGCTGGAGTGCAGCAGCACAATCATAGTTCATGGCAGCCTTGAACTCCTGAGCTCAAGCAATCCTCCTGCCTCAGCCTCCAGAGTAACTGGGATTGTGGGCCTGAGCCACCACACCTGGCTCACAATGACACTTCTAATTCCAATTCAACACCTCAGCATGCATTCTAGTTTTTCCTTTCCATTCTTTCTTTGATAGTGAGAATCCTAGCTCCCATTACACTTCATATGTGTTTTGTCAATTGATTCCTATGGGAGATCAAGAGTAACCAATCTCCCATCTCCATGATGACTCCTCCACCAGTTAGATGCCCTCTGAACCCCACTCTAACTAGATCCTCTTCATGGCTTCAGCTTCTATTGCACTGGGGCATGTTCCCTCATGGATGCCTTCCCCACAACACTCAAGTTCCAGTCTCCCACATTAGAGTGCCTGGATGTTCTTCTTGCCATATTTGGACTCCAAATCTCTACACCTGTCTGCTCCCCTGATTCCTCACCCTACTGCAACTCTGATAACCCATGCTGGGTTGACTCTTGTACGGTTGCCATCCTTACCTTGATTGAGCTTTTACTCCATACATAAGGCACCTTTATGGACACCTTTCTCATCCTACTTGGACGCCAAAACCCTGCAGCAGGATGATGCACTTCCTTCACATCCTGCTTGAGATCCAACTCCCTGCACAGGACCGCCCCAATATATGCATACCCACCTCAGCTTGCTCTAGCTCTGACTCCCCATACCAAACTGTCCAGCCACACCCATGTTTCTATGTAGATATCCTCATCACCCTGCTTGGGCTTCAACACCCCACTCTGGTCCCAAGAATTCCCATCCCCAGTGCAGACATACCCTGCTCTGCTTCACTTAATGGTTTGGCAAATCAATTATTTAGGAAGCGAAAGGGAGAGGAAGAAAAAGCAAGAGACAGAGGCAGAGTCCTTATGGAGTCTTGAAGCATCTCATTTACTTAGTTAAAATACAACAGAAAATAGGAAGAAAAATATGAAATACTCTTAAATACATTTACCAAAGATAAGTACTACCCGAATATAAGCTCATAAATGTCAAAATTTATATATTTCTATATTTGTATCCTCAGTATCTAGCAGATAGACTGGCATGTGACAAATATTTATCTTTAATGAGTTTTAACTTTAACATAGGGAAGAGTTCAAAGTTTACATTTTAAATTCCATTTTAAAATTTTCAATGAGTTTAAACAAATTTCCCCCATTATTTTTATGATTTAAAATATGTTAAATAAAATGTAATTGAGTTCAAAAGAACTTTGAATTTTCAGTTATGTCTTCTTGCTTTTGCATAATTAATTTTTCTCTATCTATTGCATAATTCCTACAGATATGAAAATAGACTGTGGCCTCAGCCCTCCCCTTGTGCCACATCTCCATGTCCATTCATCCCTTTCCATCCTTGTGCCACTAACTTACTCTAAACCATTGTAATCTCTCACCTGGAAAATATGCAGATTCTTCACAGAGGGAAGGGAGCATATTGGTTCTTCGCTGGTCTTCCTGCTTCTACTCTTTCCTCCTCCAGTCTTTTCTCCAAGTAGCAGTGTGAGTCTTAATCTCAGTTTCCTCCTCAGCTTTATTTCATGTCGCTTATTCACTACCTCAGACAACTGACCTCATAATAATTCCTTTAACACACTAAACTGTTTTTGTGGGATGCTTTTTTACTGATCCTCCTCAGGCTTGGAATGGTTGCCCACATTTCTTTAAAATTTTTCTTTTTCTTCCATATTTAGTTCTAAGCTTTAATAGTAATTCTTTCTAGAGGCTATGCTATTTATCCAAATTCTTATGCTTACACCTTTCACTTTTCATAGACTATAATTATCTTACTTTTTCTTCTTATTTTTAAAAATTACCTCTCAGTCTCATAGGAAATAGACTCCATCATGGTACGCACCATGTCTATCTTGTTACTCATTATATTCTAAGTAGACACGTTAGCTGTTCAATAAACATCTGCTGAATACATGAATAATAATCCTAACACATTCCCCCTAATAAAATGAGAATGGATAAGACAGTTTTAAATATTTGTGCTCTATGGAAATAAATATTATATATATTGTCATTAGCCTTTCCAAATATGCTTTCAATGAAAATTTAAAAAATCATGTATGTGGTTTCTAAAAAAATGGGGAGTGTTATCGTACAATATCTATACTGACATTTATTTGGGTCATATTGAATTTTAACTTATCAGAAACTTATGTAAATTAAACGTCTCCATTTAACATAAAATATGCCTGCAAATACAACATAGTTGGATTTCCAGGCTTAGCTAAATAGTTTTGCTTTCCATTAACTTACCAATATGTACAAACCAAGCCCAGAACTCAAGAAAACCACTGACACATCAGCATGTCAATCCTTACTCTTTGCCAGCTTAATAGATGCATAAGATTTTGAATATTCACATCATATGTATGTGGGTGAAATGAGAGAAGGAAGCAAACTGAATACTTACATACCCAATTATTGTGTGATTGTGTGTTTGCCTTTGATATACTTATGGTCAACAGCAATTGATGAGATCCCAATGATGTCAAAAAGCAATTTATTCTGAAACAGGGGTTGGCAAACTGGCCTGTGGCATGTTTCTTTTCAGCCCTCTAGATAAGAGTTGTTTTCACATTTTTAAAGCATTACATATGCACACACCTGAAAAAATATATATGTAAGATAAATTATATGCTATCTGAAAGCTCAGAATATTTACTCTGTAGCTCTTTATAGAAAAAAAAAGCCATCCTATGTTTAAAGCATAAATGAAGAAAAATGTAGGAAAATGATAGAACATATTAATCTAATGTAAATAAGAAGACACATTTAGGAATGTGACATTCATAATTGAATGTTCAGATTTTCAGTTCCTTTTGATGTGATATTTAGTCATTACTTGCCTGAGATCCCTCTATGGAAAAACTTATGTCATGATCTGCCAGCTGTAAGTTGCTGATCCTGTTTCTCTTTTGCTACAAACTTCTATATACCTACTTCTCTCTTCAGCTGTAGGCTAAGTTTTATTTGTAAGTTCTAGACATTAACAACTAAGAGGAGTCAGGTATTATTCAAGAACTACTTTTGTGCCTATATCTGCCATTCTTCTCTACTTCCATTCCATAACTTATTTTTTTCTGAGAGGGAGTTTTGCTCTTGTTGCCCAAGCTGGAGTGCAATGGCACAATCTAGGCTCACTGCAACCTCCACCTCCCGGGTTCAAGTGATTCTCCTGCCTCAGCCTCCCAGGTAGCTGGCATTATAGGCATGTGCCACCACGCCTGGCTAATTTTTTGTATTTTGTAGAGATGGGGTTTCACCATATTGGTCAGGCTAATGTTGAACTCCTGACCTCAAGTGATCCAACCACCTCAGCCTCCCAAAGTGCTGGGATTACAGACATGAGCCACCATTTTTGGCCCCATTCCATATCTTCTATAAACTTGCTTTTCCGAATATGTTGTTATGTTCCAGGAACTGCAGTTTATAACAATTTTTTGAAAAATTGTTCAATGCAAGAATATCACAATTTTGTAGGGAGGTGTATTAGTCTGTTTTCACACTGCTATAAAGAAATATCTGAGACTGGGTTATTTCTGAAGAAACTTACAATCACGGTGGAAGGCAAAGGGGAAGCAAGGACCTTCTTCAAATGGTGGCAGGAGAGAGAGAGCAAAGAAAGAAGTGCTACACTTTTAAACCATCAGATCTTGTGAGAATTCACTCATTATCAGATGAACAGCATGGGGGAAGTGCCCCATTATCCATTCACCTCCCAAGTCCCTCCCCGCACACGTGGGGATTACAATTCGAGATGAGACTTGGGTGGGGACACAGAGCCAAACCCTATCAGGAGGCCAATACAAAATAATAATTTCTACATATTCTTTAATAAAGCTTTTCTTGTGTCACACTACTACTCAAATATTTTAGTATCTTTCTGCTCTTCTTTGAATGTTTCTTGACAGTATCCATTGCCTGTACTCCTCGCCATCTTTCTGCCTCATTGTCTTTTACTGACTTTTGATCTTAGATTAATTTCCATCACTGACTGCTAAATTATATTCTTATTTTAAGCACCCCTATGGATATCCTGCTTGAATTTGGCCGACTTTCTTCGAGTCTTACAGTTATTCTCAGATTTAACCCCTTTTTTCTTGTTTGGGTTCTAAAGTGATTATGTTTCATCGCCCACTATGATGTTAGAGACAAAGTTATTTTATTTTATTCTCTCTTTTTTTTACAAGACATCTGTTTAGAAATATCGGTAAATTGAGTGTTATAATTATCTATAGAGAGCATTCATTTTAACTCCTGGGGCTTGTTTTTCTCTCAGGAAACATTTTACATATTGTCTATTTCATGAAAATAGTTTTTATCTTCTAAAAACTGCTCAGCCTGACTGCTGGACACAGCTTAAAAGCCACCAGGAGGATTGTGGACTGAGAGTGGGTGATTGGTTGTTAAGGTCTTATTGATTTTACAAGTTAAAGAATGACTGAGTGTTTTTTCCCCCCTTCTAAGGAAGTCTGTATTCTATTTTTCTGGACATCAACTGTACCATAGGAAAGCAATAAAATGGGAGTGTCTAGAGTAGTTCCCACTACTAGGAGCTTTAAGCAGTCTTTGGGGGAATTATGCTCCAGGGAGGTTTTAGAGTGTAGTATTTAGACTGGCTGTCTAGACAGTAGGAAATGAAAATCTGGCAGCCAAAGCTGTGCAATAGACTGTTATGCATACTGAGTTAGGTGCAGTCATAAGCTGCTTCGTGTCTACATGGAAGGCTAAGATAGATTTAACTCATACCATATTTGCCATGGTGACTCACATTACCAAAACCTCTCAAACAGCTTCTGACTCTATCTAATACTCAGAAAATTGTAATGTTCCTATATTCATAAGTATTGAGTATCCTTGTTCAGATTTCTAAAGTTTTACTATCATAAAGTGTAAGTAAAATTTCTCTGTCATGACAGGTTTTCTTCTCTTATTTTTAGAAATGGAATACAGATTAATGATCTGAATATATGTGGCACATTTTTTATTAGAGTTGTAGCAAATAAGAACTTTTTATGTCTTTGTTTTGTAAAGTGAATCACACCAAAAATCAGAGCCTTGGCTGTTTGATGTAGAAATATATGAATATTCAAGATAAATTCTTACCAGATATAAAGGAATTTTTATAAAGCTATGTCTTTTATATCTTTTACTTGTCTTTTAAGTTGCCATTTCTATGGAGGAATTGCTTTTCCATTTTAAATGCAAGCGAATTAGACCTATATGTATTCTGAGAAACAAATTTCGAAAAATAAATTCTATCAGTGAATTATCATGATTTTGGCAGGTGAATTCTGAGGACATAAATATTTTTAATAGTGTGAAACATATGTTTTTGGAATAACAGAATTTTAGCTTTATTTACCAGACAACATATTGACTTTTCTTTCTTTCTTTTCTTTTTCTTTTTTAAATTTTTTCTTTCTTTTCTTTTCTTTCATTTTTTTTTTTTTTTTTTTTGTATAACAAATAAGTTTTGTGCCATTTGTTCAAGAATCTCCTGGAGTTTATGTGTCACTGGTCCAAGAGACTCCGGATACTCCTGGAGATTATTCTTCCTATCCTTTAGAAAAAATCATAGCTAAGACTGTGAAATTAGTCTATCATTCAGACAATAATTTTCAAGTTGTTGACTACAACAAATTAAGCTTTTTACTCTCTAGGTAAGAATGTTTTTGTACAAATATAACTTTTTATATAAATAAAACTTTTCAGACTATAAAACCATTGAAGCCACATCAGTCAATAGATTATTTTTCAGTTTTACATATTCATTATAGAAACCATGGATTAATGTCCAACCTTTCAGATTTCTCTATAATTAACTTGATTTTCTTTAAAAGATTTAAAAGTAGAAATCATTTAGGCAGAGATCTTCTTAAGGCCTGAAATTTGATCTGAAATAACTACAGAAGATTTTTGGCATAAATTTAAGGATTACAAGTGCAATTTTGTTACATGGATATATTGCATAGTGGTTAAGGCTGGGCTATTAATGTATCCATCATTCAAATAATGTACATTGTACCCAGTAGGTAATTTATCAACCCTGTCCTACCATCCACCCTTCCCAGTCTTCAATGTCTATTATCCCACAATCTAGGCCAGGTGTACACATTATTTAGCTCCCACTTATAAGTGAGAACATGCAACACTTGACTTTCTGTTTCTGAATTATTTCACTTACTACCACACACACCACATGTATCTATCTATGTATCTATCTATCATCTATCTTATTACACATTTTTAATCCAATTATGCTTTTATAGACACTTAGGTTGATTCCATATCTTTGCTATTGTGAATAGTGCTGCAGTAAACAGAGTGCAGCTATATTTTTAATAAAGTGATTTCTTTTCCTTTGGGTAGATACCCAGTAGTGAGATTGCTGGATTGAATGGTAGCTCTATGTTTAGTTCTTTGACAAATCTTCAAACTGTTTACCATAGAGGCTTTATTAATTTACATTCCCACCAATGATGTATAAGCATTTCCTTTTCTCTGCACCCTTGCCAACATCTGTTTTTTGATTTTTGTATTTTTGTCTTTTTCATAGTGGTGTAAAATGATATCTAATTTTGGTTTTAATTTGCATTTCTTTGATGACTAGTGATGTTGAGCATTGTTTTCCTATGCTTTTTGGCCAGTTGTATGTCTTTTTTTCAAAGAAAGTCTGTTAATATTATTTGTCCACTTTATAATGGTTATCTGCTTTTGTTGCTGTTGTTGAATTGTTTGAGATCCTTGTAAACCTTAGATATCAGTCCCCTCTTGAACCATAGGATACAAATGTTTTCCCCCATTCTGTAGATTGTCTGTCCCTCTGTTGGTAATGTCTTTTGCTATGCAGAAGCTTTTTAGTTTAATTAACTCTCATTCATCTATATTCGTTTTTTTGTTGCTTGTGCTTTTGAAGTCTTAGTCATAAATTCTTTGCTTAGATCAATGTACAGAAGACTGAGTAATGGTATTCTGATCCATTTCATTAAAAGTTGTCATTATTCTAGTCAAAATTCTCAAAACTGAATTAGGAATTATGACATAATTACAAATATGTAATCTTATTAAATAAAAATGCTCTGAAAATTATAGAAGGTTTAGTAACATTTTCAGTGACCATTCATTTTTGGAACATTCCTCTAAAATAGCTAATATGCTTCATTCCATTTTTTAGAGATGGAGAAAATAGTGTTTGATTGTGATTCCGACTTTTTTTTTTTTGGTAAAGATTCTTGGAGGGCTATGAAAACTAGTGCCTGGAAGAATCTGAGTCTGTTGTGTGTAATTGAAAAAACTCTCCAAGTCGTTGAGATTTCCATCCACATGTCTCAAATTGAATAGCAGTAAATTTACTACAATTTTATAGAGTATCATTCATGAATTATGGTTTTTTTTTGTTTTTGTTTTTGTTTTTTTGAAAAAGTCTTGCTCTGTCTCTCAGACTGGTGCGTTCCTGGCTCACTGCAACCCTCACCTCCCAGGTTCAAGCAATTCTCCCACCTCCTCATCCTCCGAGTAGCTGGAACTACATGCATGTGCCACCACATCCAACTACTTTCTGTGTTTTTAGTAGATACGGAGTTTCACCATGTTGGCCAGACTGGTCTCAAACTCGTAGCCTCAAGTGATCTGCCTACCTCAGCCTCCCAAACTGCTGGGATTACAGTAATTATGATATTTTCTTTACACAGATGCAGTTACTATTTATCTGTCCCTATTATAAGCAGAGTGGATCATTTAGTCAAAATTAAAGAGATTTTTAAAGGGTATATTACATTATCTAATAAAGTCTTACGTACAAATTACAGCAAGAAGAAAATCCTACATTGAAAACATCTAATGGATTTTATTATTTGTCAAAAATACTTAATATTGAGTGTCACCTATGCCAGAAACAGATAAAATAAAAACATTTAGGTATAGTTTTTGCCTTTAGGAAACTCAAATTATAGTAAAAAATTACACATACACAAATAAACATATTTCAGTGTGATCGGCTCGTCACTTTTTATGTAGTAAATATGGTAGGACACACAGATAATAATTGTTCATTTCAAGCTGTCTATAGATTATGGTGTGGCAGAGAAACAAAAGAGCCACACAAGCTTCAGATAAGAAGGAAAATGGTGAATGATTTTAAGTTTTTAACTGTTGGAGTTGTATACTCAATTAACTTGATTGTTCGGCGTGAAAGTGTGAATCACTTTTGTTCACATGATTAATTGAGACAGCTCTCTCTGATTTTTATTAAGAATTATGAATTAATGCATTAAAAATATTGTGGCATTGTTGAAGATTAGGAAGTAAGCCAGAGACCATGCAAGAATACTGAAGAAAGGAAGAATTTTTCTGAACAATGAAAAATTTGAATGTTGGTTGATGTGTGGTCTCTTAGGATATTTCAGATGAGTTAGTCCAGTGATGGTGGAATGGGCATATTAGGACTTAGAAGAGTCATCAGCATAAATGTGGTGGAGTGAAAACTCTGAGCTGGGTGCAGTCATGAAGCAAAGAACACAGAATGGGGACCTAACTCTGGGGTCCCAGTGTGAACACAGCAAAGACTAAAGACACTGGCACCATCTATCCAGAAAAGTAGGAAAAATCTAGGACGCTCATGACTTAGAAAATTTTGATAATAGACAAAGTAGGTACAAAATATAAAATTCAGAAAATATTTGTCAGATTTTATAATATTGAGGTCTGTGATGACCTTGACTAGAAGAGCAACTTGGGAAAGATGAGGGTGCCAGAGTATAGTGGGTTTTCAACCAAATGAAGACAGATTAAAGGAGATAAATGTGGAATATGGATTATCATTTCAAGAAACCTACAAGAAACAGCACAGAGTACAAGCAAAATAGAGTTAGGCAGACAAACATAGCCAGAAGTCCCAGAGTAGGAGAGACACGAACTTCGTGCATGCTGGGGAAAGAACTAGTAGCAAGGGAAAGATTAAAGAAGCAGAGAGAGGATTCTACTCCTTGTCAGATGAGGTACTTGGTGAATGGTGTATCTTGGTTGCTTTATTTATTATATTTAGTAACTTAAAGAAAATACATAACCTTTTCCAAATCTTTTCTCAATGTTTTATTTTTCATACTGTAGAGGGTTGGTGTTAGGACTCATCCTTTCTTTCCCAGAATAGAATGACCTCAGGTAGGATATGAGAAGAAGACAAAGACAAATGGTCTGTTGTCCCATACCTGGGGAGTGTTTGCTGTTGTGTTTGACACGTAGGAATGCAGATGAGGAGGATAGCTACTGTTCCTCTGCTTTATGAGGATAGGCCCTCACCTGGTGTTTAGAGACAGGTACTCTCTCTTCCTTAGCTTCTACTGAGAGAAGAGACTCTCACTCAGAAAGATGCTAAATGTATGTTGTTGATGTTTTTAGGTGAACAGTTGAGTCAACATCCCAAAGCCACACACAGAAGAATTACAAGTTGGTACGTAAATAATTAACTCATCTCCATGTGCTTCAGAAAGGGTCAGAGGTGGTGGCAGGAACACCAAGAGTTTATGCCTTTGGAAAGTGTGACCAATTATGTCCCTTACAACCACACACTATGACTTCAGTCTCTTGTCATCTATTTCTTCCAGTTTCCCTTAAATCCTTCTCATGCTAATCTTTTAAGCATCAAAAATCTCTTTTCTTTGCAGCAACATGAATGAACTAGGAGGACATTGTAGGAAATAACCCCAGCACAAAAAGACAAACACCATATGATCTCACTTATGTGTGGAATCTAAAAAGGTTGAACCCCTAGAAGCAGAGGATAAAACAGTGTTATCTGAAACTGAGCCAAGGGCGGTTGGGGTTGGGGAGATGTTCAGGGTTGGGGAGATGTTGACCAAAGGATACAAAATTTTAGTTAGATAGGACAAACAAATTTAACGATCTATTGTACAACATGAGGACTATAGTTAATAACAGTATATTTATTCTTGCAACTTGCTAAGAAAGTAGATTTTAAGTGTTCTCACCAGAGGAAATGACAAGTATGTGAGGTAATACGTAAGTTATTAGATCAATGTAGTCATCCCACAATGTATACATATTTCAAAACAACATGTTGTATATGATGAATACATACAATTTTTAGTCAATTAAAACACAATTTTTAAAAAAGAATAAAAATGCTAAAACAAAAACAAAAACTCCCTCCCCAGGAAGCTCTACCCCTCCCTATTTCTTGAAGGAATCTGAGACCCTTTTCTTTGTTGTGACCTGGAGAATTAGGTTTTCTTTACCACAGACTTTGCTAAAGACTTTGATAAAGTCTTTTGCACAGACCTTGCTAAAATATTGCTGTTCATAAGGTTTTCTTGCTGACAATTAGAAAAAAAGTAACTCTCACAAACACACACACACACAGGAAAGCTAGCATGCTATTGCACAATGGGAGCACCAATATCTTATGGCTCTTTTGTGAGATGGAGGAAGCTGGACTAAGGGGTTTACTTGGTAATATATGTTGGAGGCTCTATCTCCAGGCCCTTCTTTCCATCAGTATAATTTGCAACCACTTTCCCCTCAAGATGTTTCCTCATTGCAGTTCTTATGGCTCTTTTCCTTACTTTTTTCAAGATACAACAGTATTACTTGAAAAACACAAAAGCTTTCTATTTTTATATCTTTGATTCTGCTTATTGAAAAAAATCATTATTGTGTTAAGAACAATTTTTATTCTTTCCTATGATTGCTTTTATTATAAAGTGCCACCACATAAGCACTGAATGGCTCTGTTTGAGCCATCTTAGATAAATGGTGGTATTTAAAACCAGATTCCTTTCTTTATAACAGGGAGAAGGGGTCATCAGTCCAACCCATTACAAGCAGATCTTTGTAATGTGCAGGTGTAAAACATAAAACAGAGCAAAATGACCAGCTTTATGGGCAGAGGCCCAGTGCCAAGACTCACTGCATGATCTCTAGACCCAAGATCGGTGTTCTGTGTCATTATGACTCTTGTGGTTATTGCTTCCAGGGGAATAAAGCACAAAAATTTTTAATAAGCTGGAAACATTGTTAATGTGATTTTAATTAAGTGGAACAAAATATATGCATTACCTTCACTGATACAAATGTTAATTTTAAATTAGACTGGAGATTTTTCTGTACTGCTTGGCTACCATGAAGAGGGAGACAGAACTCCTCACTGGTGAGGTTAATTATGGGGTGTGGTAACATCCTTCCGCTTAAGACCTATGTAACTGGGTTTTGGAGGGTCTTCTAGATACCTACAGCTGGCTATCAGGACCCACATGTGAAAACAAGTCTTTCACTCTAAAGGGGTCATAGCAGTCAGAAACTGGGGTTAAAGACTTCTATGCAGGTTCTTAAAGACAGTCGAAAGGCCCTCCTGGAGTTCAACACTACTCCACCAGTTCTACTAGTTTACAGGAAGAACTTGAATTGCAGAGAAAAGGACTTGAGGAAAGCTTCTTGAGTCTTGTGGCTTGACTCAAGGAATATTGCTAAAGTACTTTTTCCTCCAATCAAGAAGATGGGAGTGTTGGTTTTCCCTTCTTTGAAGCCAAGTGAAGAAACTAAAACATTAGAAAAAGTAGTTATAAACATTTGGGGAGGGTCTATAAGAAAAGGAAATTAGGATGCAATTCTTCTTTAAAAATATGCTTAGGGCTGGGCATGGTGGCTCACGCCTGTAATCCCAGCACTTTGGGAGGCCAAGCTGGGCTGATCACCTGAGGTCAGGTGTTTGAGACTAGCCTGGCCAACATGGCGAAACCTTATCTCTACTAAAAGTACAAAAATTAGCTGGGTGTGGTGGTGGGCACCTCTAATCCCAGCTACTCAGGAGGCTGAGGCAGGAGAATCGCTTGAACACGAGAGGCGGAGGTTGCAGTGAGTCGAGATCGCGCCACTGCACTCCAGCCTGGATGACAAGAGCAAGACTCCATCTTAAAATATATATGTGTGTGTGTGTGTATATGTGTGTGTGTGTGTGTGTGTGTACATATATTTAGATTTGATCCATCTTCAAGTAGAGTCAAAGAAAGGGAATGAAGAGGCCGGGCGCGGTGGCTCCAGCCTGTAATCCCAGCACTTTGGGAGGCCAAGACAGGCGGATCACGAGGTCAGGAGATCGAGACCATCCTGGCTAACACGGTGAAACCCCGTCTCTACTAAAAAAATACAAAAAACTAGCTGGACGGGGTGGCGGGCGCCTGTAGTCCCAGCTACTCCGGAGGCTGAGGGAGGAGAATGGTGTAAACCCGGGAGACGGAGCTTGCAGTGAGCTGAGATCTGGCCACTGCACTCCAGTCTGGGCGACAGAGCAAGACTCTGTCTA